>NC_043712.1:40377796-40505737 GCF_006229205.1 Suricata suricatta | reverse complement strand
GAACCGAGGGTTGAAGGGGAAGGGGGAGGGGGGAAAAGAGGTGGTGGTGATGGTGGAGGGCACTTGTGGGGAAGAGCACTGGGTGTTGTATGGAAAACAACTTGACAATAAAATATTGAAAAAAAATAAATAAAGTGACCTACAGAACTGTAAGAAATTTATGTTTTTTAAATCACTAAGCTTCTGAGAATTTTTTAGAGCAGAAAGAAAACTAATGCAAATAACATGAGACAAAAGTTATATACCTTACAAAAAACTGAGGAATAAGTAAACAGTAAATGTTGTTAAATTTTTAAAAATTTCAGGGAAATGAACAGACAGTGCTAAAAGTTGATTTGCTCAAAAGAAGGTAGGTCTGGGGTCCCTGGGTGGCTCAGTCAGTTAAGCGGTCGACTTCAGCTCAAGTAATGGTCTCTAGGTTCGTGATTCCAAGCCTGGCGTAGTTCTCTGTGCTGACAGCTCAGAGCCTGGAGCCTGCTTCGGATTCTGTATCTCCCTCTCTCTCTCTCTGTTTCTCCCCTACTTGAACTCTTTCTCTCTCTCAAAAATAAATAAAGGATAAAAAAATTTTAAAAAAGGAAGGTGAGGTCAGAGATAATCTCTATCAATACATATGAGCAAAGACCAAAAGACTGAACAGATTAATAAAGACAGCAAAGAGAAGCCAGCATAGGGATAACAGGTTCACCGGAAGAAAACACCCAACAAAGATACACAAAATTTTTAAAGTATGATACACTTCTATTTCACCTATAAGTAGTAGTTAATAAACTCCTTTGAAAAATAATTTAGTTAGAATGAATTTTATGGTTCAACCTTCAGGAAGATGGAGATGTACTTTTCCATGTTCCTTCTGTTAAATACAATGAAAATGCCTGGACATTATATAAAATGAACGTAAAGAAGAGAGAAAGGGAAGTCTGGGCGGGACCTTAGGATGATCAAAGGAATAACAGGGTAGTGGGTTCTCAGAGTTCTCTTTTTGCTGCAAATGGAGCTAAAGAAACCAGTAACCTAGAAATACCAACAGATGCATACAAGAAAGCCCCAACAAGCACAGCAAATCTTAGCAAACAGATTAGGGAAAGGGCAGCTCATCAAGACTAAAAACTTTTAAATAACTACTCTATCCTGCGAAACACCACAGAAAAATATACGACCCCATTCCCACATACTACCACCAGTGAAAATCAAGTGTGAAGCCCAGACTTTCACCTCATCACGCTGGAACTAGCCACCCAAACTCCACACCTACTAGTTGCTGTTAGAGAGAGTCAAGTAGAGAGCAAGCTTTCATTTCTGTCAGCAGCAAAGTGTGTCCCCTTCAACCTCCAGTAACAGGAGAAGCCATGTGAAGATCCTGCAATTCCAGAAAACACTAAGTCCTATTTAAGAAGTGCAAAGAAATAGAGTGTTACTTAAGGATTTTATATCCAGCCAATTTAATTTTCAAATATAAAGGCCACAGACAAACTATTAGGAGCACACAAGAACTCAAATTATACTTTGTCCATTAGCATTTTCTGATTGGATTAAATAGGAAATGCTCTTGTGACCATCAACATTATTAAAAGTGTGTATCTATATGTTGACATGAAGTCATAAAATCTCCAGAAGTAACCGTTAAATGTATTTCACCCACAAAACTAAAATTTGATAAGGATATTGGTATTTCGTGTTTGCTGATTTCTATGGTGTAAACACTCTCTTTATAACCAATCTCAGGCCACCAACTTAAAGACTGTCCTGCTGGCAAGAGATGGGACAATTGAGTGTCTGTAGAAATAGTAACAGAAATAAAACCAAAGCAAATGTGCTTAAGCCCATGAATTCATTATGATACTAAAAAATGAAATTCCTCTTCTCCCCACTCTCACCACTAAAGGATAATATAAAGAATTCACTAATTTTGAAACCTAATTTAAAAAAAAAAGAAATAAGCATTTATTCTGCCTTTCTTTTAAAATCAGTACCTCAGGGAAAACTAAATAGTAGATGAGAAGAGTTACATCTTTATAAAACATTCCATTTTATACATGAAAAAGGAATAACTTAAAATGTTAACATTTTGCAGTCTCTAATAGGGATCTAATACTGATCACTAATCAATGGGAAGCAACAGTGATATTAGGTACCTCCTAAAGTAAGTACAATGTTCCTCCTGTGAAATAATCCTGCAAATTCTGGATCTAACTATGAACTTAATAAATACAGGAGAGAGATGATCATGGGAGAGCAAACAGCACATCCACACTATGGGAAATGTGTGGGACAAAAACCACAATAACAACAATATATATAATATATTTATTTTGTTATTTTTATATAAATATAAAATATTTTATCATAAATGTTTATTATATAATTAACAATGCAGGGTTAGATATTAGTGATTCATGACTTACATACAACACCCAGTGCTCATCCCAACAAGCGCCCTCCTCAATGCCCATCACTGATTTAGTCCATCCCCTCACCCAACACCCCTCCAGCAACTTTCAGTTTGTTTCCTGTATTTAAGAGTGTGTTATGGTTTGCTTCCCTCTGTTTTTTTCCCCTTTCCCTATGTTCATATGTTTTGTTTCTTAAATTCCACACATGAGTGAAATGTTTATTTATTTGTTTTGAGAGAGAAAGAAAGAAAGAGAATGAGAACATATTAGTGTACATGAGTAGGACAGTGGCAGAGAGAGAACGGGGAATAGAATCCCAAGCAGACTCTGTGCTGTCAGTGCATAGCTCAATACGGGGCTCAATCTCACAGTTCATGAGATATGACCTGAGCCAAAATCAAGACTCCAAGTGAGCCACCCAGTTGTACCACTCTAATAAAATTTTAAAAGATGCTGAGTGAAGTAAGCCAGGCAGAGAAGGACAGAAACCATATGTTTGCACTCATAGGTCTAGCAGGAAAACAAGAGAGACCTAATGGAGAACCAGGGGGAACGGAGGAGGGAGACAGAGTTGGGGAGAGAGAGGGATGCAGGACTTGAGAGACTATTGAATGCTGAAAATGAACTGAGGGTTGAGAGGGAAGGGGGAGGGGGGAAAAGAGGTGGTGGTGATGGGGGAGGGCACTTAAGGGGAAGAGCACTGGGTGTTGTATGGAAAACAATTTGACAATAAAATATTATGGAAAAAAAATAAAATAAAAATAAAAATAAAAATAAAACCCGAAAAGAAAAAGATGACTTTTGGGCTATAAAATATGAAATTCTAGAACATCAAATTAGATAAGGTATTGTCTGTATCTAATAATTCTGAAGGTATGTGTTTTGGTGACATTAGGCTGTATGCTTGTTTGACTTCTCAAAATTTTTTCTATTCTTGGCTATACTTCATTTCTTTGGAAAGCAACATTATTTTTGTCTATGGTTTTACAATGCTACAGATCTTAAGATTTTAGTGCCATGGAGTATTTTATTATGGTAACTAAGTATGACTTTGTTTTAAATATACCACTGCACTAGATATAACTACACTTAAGACTACCCATTTTAGGTCACTTAATATACCCTCTTCCCTCATTTAATTGCTAGAGATCAGTATTATTATAGTAGATAAAAATCATAGATAACTCTAGCTTCCAGATATTAATAAGGAGAATTACTCAAAACAATACCTCATAATCACTTTTGCTCTTTCTGTGCCTAGGAAAGCTTGTTATAATCTTGAAAAGAAGTGGGGTGCCTGGGTGGCTCAGTCAGTTAAGCATCATGATCAGCTCAGGTCATGATCTCACGGTTTGTGGGTTCAAGCCCCACATTGGGCTCTGGCCTGACAGCTCTGAGACTGGAGCCTGCCTCAGACTCTATGTTTTCCTTTTTCTCTGCAGCTCCCCATCTGCCCTCCTCTCTCTCTAAAAAATAAATAAACATTTCTTTTTGTAATTTAAGGGAAAATAAGTAATTCTTGACCTGAAGCCTGTATGTTGCCATATCATGGATTACATAGCACTTAAGGTTATTCTAAAATGCATGTTTTTAAAGGTAAGACAAATTATATTTATATCTTATATTAAATGAAGAAATACTGAAATTTTCCTGGCTATATATTTAATGGTTTAATGAATATTGAAATAAAAATAACATTTATAACATACATGTAAAGTAAATGAAAACAAAAGAACATATGTATACCAACTTTAAGAAACAAAATATTACCAGTTTCTTCCAAGCCCCGTGAGTAATCTTTGCTGAGGCCTATCACAATTCCCATACTTACAGTAGTGACCACTATCTTGAATTTTTAATTTATTCACTTTCTAAAAGTTGTTTAATAGGATATACCTTCATCAAGAAACCGAATAGTTTTCCAGGTTTTTAAACATGTGTGAATAGGGATGCCTGAGGTGGCTCAGTTAGTTAAGCAGTTACTGCTTACTAAGTTACTAAGCGTGGTTGAGTAACACGGCAGTGTGTGTGTGTGTGTGTGTGTGTGTGTGTGTGTGTGTGTATCACGTCTTCTTTATCCATTTATCAGCCAATGGACACAGGCGGTCCAGGTCCATACTTTGGCTATTGCAGATAATTCTGCTAGAAATATTGAGAGGCTTGTATTCCTTTGAGCTATAGTATTTTTGCATTCTTTCAGTAATATCTAGTAGTGTGACTGCCAGTCTTAAGATAGCTCTGTTTTTAATTTTCTGAGGAATCTCTATACTATTTCCCAGAGTGGCTGCACCGGTTTGCACTCCCACCAACAGTGCAAAAGTCTTCCCCTTTCTCCACATCTTTAACAGCATCTGTTGTTTCTTGTATTACTGATTTTACCCATTCTGACAGGGGTTAGGTGATCTCTCATTGTCATTTTGAATGTATTTATCTGATGATGAGTGATGTTGAGCATCTTTTCATGTGTCGGTTAGCTATCTGTATGTCTTCTTTGTAAAAAATGTCTATTCATGCTTCCATCCATTTTTGACTGGATTATTTATTTTTTGGGTGTTGTTTTACAGATTTTGAATACTAACCCATTACCTAATATGTCACTTGCAAATATCCTCTTTGATTCTGCAGGCTGCCATTTAGTTTTGTTGTTTCCTTCACTGTGCAGGAGATTTTTATTTTGATGATGTCCCAATAGTTCATTTTTGCTTTTGTGTCCCTTGCCACAGGAGACCTATCTATAAATAAGTTGCTTTGGCCAATGTCCAGGCGGTTACTGACTGTGTTTTCCATAACGATTGTTGTGGTTTCCTGTCTCACATTTAGGTTTTTAATCCATTTTGAATTTATTTTTGTGTGTGGTATAAAAATGATCCAGTTTCATTCTTTTGCACGTTGCTCTCCAGTTTTCCCAAACCATTTGTCGAAGAGATTTTTTCCCCCATTGGATATTGTTTTCTCCTTTCTCCTAGATTAATTGACCATGTGGTTGTGTGTTCGTTTCTGGGTGTTCTGTTCTATTGATCTATGGGTCGATTTTTGTGTCAGTACCATAATGTTTTGATTACTACAGCTTTGTAATATAACTTGAAGTCTGGAATTGTAATACCTCCAGCTGTGCTTTATTTTTTAAGGTTCCTTTGGCTTTTTGTGGTCTTTGATGGTTCCATACACATTTTAGGATTGTTTGCTCTAGCTCTGTGAAAAATGTTGTTAGTATTTTGATAGGGATTGCATTAAATGTATAGATTGCTTTGGGTGGTATAGACGTTTTAGTAATACTTGTTCTTCAAATCCTTTAGCATAAAACACAATTACAATTATAAGAGAATATTACGGAAAACTATACGCCAACAAATTGGATAACCTGGAAGAAATGGATAAATTCCTAGAAACATATAAACTACAAAAGTGAAACAGAGAGAAATAGAAAACTTGAACAGACCAATAACCAGCAAGGAAACTAAACCAGTAATAAAAAAAACTCCCATAAAATAAAAGTCCATGACCAGATGACTTCACAGGTGAATTCTACCAAACATTTAAGGAAGGGTTAATGCCTATTCCTCTCAAATGATTCTAATACAAAGAAAAGGAAGGAAAACTTCTCTCTTAAAAATAAACATTAAATTTTTTTTAATGAGTGGCAAATATTTTATCTTAGTCTGTGATTTGTATATAAGGTGCTTCAGTATCTCATTTTAAACAGTGGATCATTCATTCACAGAATATCAATAAGAAAACACTGGACCCAAATATGCATTAGACCAGATGAACCTAACAGACATATATAGAACATTCCAACCACAACAGTAGAATACATATTCTTCTAAAGTGCACATGGAACATTCTCCAGACTATATAATATGTTAGGCTCAAAACCAAGTGATAAGAAATTTAATGTGGAAATCGTATGAAACATGTTTTCCAACAACAATAGTATGAAACCAAAAATCAATTACAAGAGTAAAACTGGAAAATCCACAAATATGTGGAAACTAATTAACCACTCATAAACAACTAATGGGTTAAAAAAGAAATAAAAAAGGAAACAAAAATACCCTGAAAAAATGAAAATGCAAATGCAAATAGCAAAACTTATGAGGTGTAGGGGGTGCCTGGGTGACTCGGTTGAGCTTCTGACTCTTGATTTCAACTCAGGTCATGATCCCAGGATTGTGGGATTGACCGCTGTGTAGAGCTCTGCACTAAGCATGGAGCCTACTTAAGATTCTCTCTCTCTCCTTCTGTCCCATTCTGCTGCTTGTGCTTTCTCTAAATACATATATATTAAGAAAAACTTATGAAACACAGAAAAAGTAATTCTAAGAGAGGTTTATAGTGAAAAACAGCTACCCTAAGAAAAAAGAAAGGTTTCAAATAATCAAACTAATTTTACACATGAAGAAAATACAAAAAGAGCTAATTAAGATCAAAGTTAGTAGAGGAAAGGAAATAACAAATATCTCAATGGAAACAAATGGAATAGAGACTAGAAAGACAACAAAAACACCAAAGAAACTAAACTTCTTTTTGAAAAGATAAAACGGACAAACCTTGAGCTAAGTTAACTAATAAAAAAGAAGACTCAAATAAGTAAAATCAGAAATGAGGAGATCTAAAACTGATAACCTGAAAATGCTGAGAACCATAAAAAACTCACTATGAACGATTATATACCAACAAATTAGATAAACTAGAAGAAATGGATAAATTTCCAGCAACATACAACCTAGCAAGTCCAAACCATAAAGAAATAGAGAATCTGGACAGATCAATAATGAGTAAAGAGAATCAATAATCAGAAGTCTCCTAACAAAGAAAAGTCCAGGACCAGATGGCTTCACTGATGAACCGTATCCTATGTTCAAGGAATTAATACCAGTTTTTCCAAAACTCTCCCTAAAATACTGAAGAAGAGGGAATATTTCCAAGCTCATTTTATGAGGCAACCATTACTCTGAGACCAATATCAGATAAGAACACAATACAAAAAGAAAATGACAAGCCAATACCCCTGATGTATATAAATGCAAAAATGCTAAACAAAATGTTAGCAAATCAAATTCAACAGTACAATAAATTGATCATACACCATGGTCAAGTAGGATTTACTCCTGGAATGTAAGGATGGTTAAACATGTGCAAATTGACAAACGTGAAATACCACATTAATTGAATGGAGAATAAAAATCATATGATCATCTTAATAGATACAAAAAAGCCTTTGACAAAAGTGAACATTTTTTCATGATAAAACTCTCAACATATTGGATACAGACGGAATGTACCTCAACATAATAAAGGCCACATACAACAAGCCCACAGCTAACATTATATTAAACAGTGAAAAGCTAAAAGTTTTCCTTTAAGTTCAAAAGCAAGAAAAGGATGATCACTCTTACCATTTTTATTTAACATAGTACTGGAAGTCTTGGCCAGAGCAATTAGGAAAGAAAAAGAAACAAAATGCACCCAAATTGGAAAGAAAGAAGTAAATTTGCAGATGACATAATTTTATATTATATTCGCCTTATATATTTAGTTGAACCCTAAAAATTCAACTAAAAACCTGTGAGAAGTTGTAAATAATTTATGTAAAGCTGCAGGATACAAAATCAACATACAAAAATCTCTTCTGTTTCTATACACTATGAACAAACTATCAGGGAAAAAAGTTATGAAAACAATCCCATTTATTATAGCTTCAAAAGAATAGGATATTTAGGAATAACTTTTTCTAAGGAAGTGAAAGACTATACATTTGAAATCTATAAATATTGATGAAGTAAATAGAAGAGGTCACAACTAAATAGAAAGATATGCCACTGTCATGGATTAGAAGAACTAATATTAGTTACATGCCCATGTCCTAGAAAAAACCCTACAAATTCAATGTAATCCTTGTCAAAATTCCAATAGCATTTTCACAGAAATAGAACAAACACTACTAATATTTGTATGGAACTACAAGAAACCTCAAAAATCCAAAGAAATCTTAAGAAGGAACAAAGTTGGAGATATCAAGCTACTGATTTCAAAGTATATTACAGAAATATAGTTATCAGTATTAGGATAAAAAACAGACACACATGTAAGTGGAACTCAAGAGGGAACCCAAAAGTAAATCCATGCACATGTTGTCAATTAATTTTTGACAAGGCACCACAAATATAAAATGGAGAAAGGGTATTCTCTTCAAAATGGTGTTGGGAAAATTGGACTGCTATCTGCAAAGGGATTAAACTGGATCTCTGTCTAACAACATACATAAAAATTAGGCCACAACAAATTAATGTATAAATTAATTCAATATTATATTGAACATAAGACCTGAAATCATAAAACTCCTAGAAGAAAATATAAGTTCCTGGACATTGAATGTCTTGGCAATGATTTTTTTGGAGTTGACACCAAGAGCAAAGACCACAAGTGGGACTAAATCAAGCAAAAAAGCTATACTGCAAAAAAAGCAATCAACAAAATGAAAAGCAACCGATGGAATGAGAGAAAATATTTGCAAACCACATATCTGATAAGAGGGTAATATCCAAAATATATAAGAAACTACTACAACTCACAGCAAACAAACAAACAAAACAGTCAGATGAAAAAATGCCCAAAGAACCTGCACAGACATTTTTCCAAAGGTAAATGGCCAACGGGTACATGAAAAGGTGCTAAACGTTAGTAATTATCAGGGAAATGCAAATCAAAACCATAATGAGCGATCTCCTCACATGTGTTAGGGTATCTATTATTAGGAAAACAAGAGAAAGCAAATGTCCGTTGTGGAAAAAAGAAATTCCTTATATGCTGTTGGCAGGAATGTAAATTGGTACAGCCATTATGAAAATTAGTATGGAGTTTCCTTAAGAAATTAAAAAAAGAACTACTGCACTATCCAACAATGCCACTTCTGGATATATATCTAATGAAAATACAACCATTATCTCGAAGAGATGTATGTGCTTTTCATGTTTATTGTAGCATTATTCACAATAGCCCAACTATGAAAACAAACTTTGTGTCTATCAGTGGCTGGTTGATAAAGAAAATATGACAATGGCATATTAATCAGCTTTAATAAAAGATAAAATCCTGTCATTTCTCACATGGATAAGTCTGGAAGGCCTTATTTATGCTAAGGGGAAAACACCAGACAGCTGAAAAACAAATACTGCATACTAGCATTTACATGGGGAATCCACCCCTCCCCCCAAAGTCGATCTCATAGAAGCAGAGTAGAATGGTGATTGCCAGAAGCTGGTGATTGGAGGAAATGAGAAGTAGTTGGTAAAGGGTAAAAACTTTTAGTTATATATGATTAAGATCTGAGGTGCTAATGTTCACAAGGTGATTAATGTATAACTGAAATTTGTTAAGAGAATGTAACAAGTAGTCTCATTAAAAAAAAAAGAAAGTAAATATGTGAGGTGATAGATGTTTCTATTAGCTCAGTTGTGGAATCCTTTTCATAGTGTGTGTGTGTGTGTGTGTGTGTGTGTGTGTGTGTGTATGTATATACACTTTATATTATAATTTTATTTGTCAATTATACTTCAGTAAAGTTGAAAAAAACTTTTCTTATCTGAAGGACACACAGATATTCTTCTATTTATGTCTTCTAAAGATTTGTAAACATTTCTTATTGTATTTTGCTTTTCAAGTATTTTAGAATTAATTTTCATTAAGATATCAAGTTTCCATATGTAGTTTTGTTGTTTTATTTATCTATTTTCACTGTTCCTATATATCATTGTTTTATTATGGTAGCTTTAAAATAAAGCTTTTTACCTCATCAGAAAATGTGATTTTTTTTTTAACTTTATTTTTTATTCTTCAGACATGTTCTGGCTCTTCTTGGATCTTACTCTTTCTATGAAAACTAAAATGAAACCAAACAAGAAAACCAAGCAAGCCTAAAACAAATATCACTCTGTTAGCACTTCAATCATAAATTTATTGTATTTATAGAATAATATACAGAGTATTGGTATCTAAACAATATTAACATTTTTATGAACATGGTATGTTTTCATATATTTAGCTGTTTTTAAAATATCTTCAGAATAGTTTTAAGTTTTTCCACAAATTTTATGCATTTCTTTACTTATATTTATTATATATTAATGTTTTGTTATAATATTAGATGGCTTTTTGCATTTTAATTACATGTGTTACATATTCATTGCTCGTGCATCAAAATGGAAGGAATTTAAAATATTTTTTGAAATTAAAAATTTGGTGAATTATCTTATATGAGTCATAATCCTTATCCATATATCCTTTTCAATTTTCTCTGTAGCTAATATTTCTCTCTGCAAATACTGATTTTTTTCTCTATTTCTAGTCCTTATGCCTTTCATTTTCTTTCATTTTTATCCTATAACTAGGATATTAAGCACAATGCTTAAAAATATTAGTGAAAGTATCTTTGTCTCTCTTCTGTTCTTAAAGGGAATATAAACTTTTTACATTAAGTATGATGACTGCTGTGAGTTTTATTCAATTCCTTTTTTCAGATTCCATGCTAGTTTGCTAAGAATGATGCTAAATCCCATATTTTAGCTAAATATTATCTGGCATCCATTGGGATAATTTTATGCTATGTGTTGTTTTCTAATGTCTTGTTTGGGTTCTTTTTCATCTGTGGTCACATCCATTTTGCGGACACTATTCTTTCCTTTTCTTTATCTACTTCTGCTTTTTACAAGGTTAGGAAAGCAGCATCATAAAATTCGTTGGAGTGTTTTTCCTCCTGTTGAATATTCTGGAAAATTGTGTATAAGCTCATATCAATTTGTTCTTAGATCACATAGATAAAACTATCTGGCTTTAACACTTTGTAAGAAGATTTAATTGCTTTTTCAATTATTTTAGTGGTTGAAACATTCAACTTAACTGTTGCTTCTTAATTCATAGTGTATTTGTTTTAAATGAGAGCTAGAGTCTAAAAACAATGTTTGACTCATGTATAGTTCCAGTGTTCTCATTTTTTTCCCATGATAATGAAGTTCCTCCATTTCATATTCCTTCACATCTAACTTGCTAACGAAGTGCTCTAATTGTAACCTATGCCCTTCTCTATATATTTCCGTCTGTCCCATGAAACATCATATAATCAAAATTCATACTAGATTACATGAAACACTTCATAGAAGAGCTTAATTAAAAATAAAAACATATCTCCTATAAAACATATGTAAAGTCAGTAAGCAAGACTCTCATTTTGCTGCTGATGAATTTATGGCTCATGATATTAAGTCACACTAATATTTAAGATGAAGATTAGAGTGTTTATAATATGCAGTATGTAGGAAAATCTACAAATTGAAGCAGATGAAGGGAAAAACTGCCTAGTTAACATCTGCTGGGAGATACCCTGGAAGATATAGCACACTAGAGCAAGTTTTACTGATGCTCTTTCCATATCAATGCACGGAAACCTGATTTCCAACTGCTAGCACCTGCTTTCTCTTTTTCTTTTTTTCCCAAAGAGCTTGTCTGGCTATTGGGGCCTTCTTAGCCCTCTTGGCCAGCTGGCAGTGTCAGGAGATCAATGCCTCTTTTTCCTCCTGGGGTTCTCAGCTAATGGCAATTGGTATATAAATATCCCAGATTTCTCTTCTTCCTGATGGGATAACTCTGAAGTGAATGCTGTGTAGTGGTTCCCAGAATTCCCCAGTTGTCGGAGGAGGTCATCAAGAGGACATGACCAACAGTTGACCCTCCAGCTGCAGAATGAGAGACTCCTCACTTCTCTCCTATCCTTGGAAGGGGCATTCTCCTCACTCTTCCCCCAGTGGGAGCCATTTTCAAGGATGCAGCCTTGTGAGAACAATGTGCTGTTGAGATCATTTGGATGGGATACACGAGTTAACCCAGATAAAGTTTCTACATAAACTTTAAAGATTTTGGTGATCTGGTGTGGAAATCTGCTTGTCTTGAGGCTGCCCAAGGTATATCTCTTATGTACTAGTTACCTTGCTTATTACAAAGTCCACCTACTAATTTGAAGCGGTCTGCCTCTCTTTGGTCCCATGTTGCCCTGTGTGTTGTGGGGGCCAGTTAGCAAATCAACATCAGTGGGATTAAGATACTGTTTCCCTAAGGGGTAACTTGATTTATACACATGTTTTTTGTTGTTTTTGTTTTGTTTTGTTTTGTTCTTTTCTTTTGGCTATCTTCACCTTCATCTCATTTCCCCCATTTCCTATCTACATTTCCTGGAATTATATTCAAAATAAACTAATTGCACTTGAATACCTTTCTCAGGGACAGCTTATTTGGAAACCCCACACAGGCAGAAGTTTTCCTAGGAAATAGGTCCTCAGGATGGTTTTCTGTAATTGGACTACTTGCTGGTCAAATGATTACAACACTGCCTTTGCTAGGCCTGAGTGATGATAACTTCTGGCATGTTTTTCCATCACAGTTTCCTCTGAAGTGAATGGAAATGGGATGCAGGGGTAAGAGGGCAGACTAATTTATGATGTATCTCTAGCATTTCAGTGTTATTGAAACAACAATATTAAGTAGAAGACCCGTGGAATTGGCTCAGTTTTGATCAACTGTTCCCAGCGAGCCAAAGAAAATGTGTGCCAACACGTGTCTTCCGATTCCCACCTCAGAATATCGTGAGAGAGCCAGATGCTCTGGGACCATTAAAAGAGATCTTTGTCTTCTGCAGGCAAGAAAAAATACGAAAATAGAGGTTGATGGCAAATAGTAATACCTGAGATCTTTAGGTCTATTGTCGCTCTCTTTGGTGTTCTTATGTTCATTTTGTTTACTTCTGTTAAAGAAACTGAATTAATTTTTAGACGTGAAAAATCAGGCACTTTGCATTACCACATAGAAACCCATTTACTTGCACTATGTCTCTCTTGTGATGGCTAAATATATTTCTTTTTTAAAAATTTATTTATTTTGATAGAGAGTGAGCTCCAGGGAGGAGCAGAGAAAGAGGGAAAGAGGGAATTTCTAGTGGACTCTGTGCTATTAGGACAGAGCCCGACTCAGGGCTTGAACTCATGAACAGTAAGATCATGACCTGAGCTGAGATTGAGTTTAATGCTTAACTGACTGAGGCACCCAGGTGGCCCCAAATATATTCCTTTAAAAGCCTTCATATCTGATAGATGGTTAATCAGAAAGTCTGTTAAAACAGGAAATTGGTGAAATAAGAGACAATCATTTCTATCAGTTTAACTTAAATTCATGTGAATATGCCTGACAATATCAATATATTTGGAGGGCCATTGCCTATTTTCAGAGGATGATTCTCTTCATATTTTATCAGTTTACATAGCTTTTAGCTTAATGAAGTAATATGCTCTTACCTGAAAGTAGCTCACTTACCTTTTGCACATTCAGCATACTGTGGGTCAGTACTGTCAATTTTACTGGTCAACTGCTCAAGTAGAGGTCAATGAAAAGATCTTTTATTGTTTCACAGATGAATTTCATAGGCTGCTGTGTCTAGTACAGAAATCTAGAAAATGTGTTAAAGTGACAGAGTTTCTGAATGTACCAAGTTGCGGAAATGTTATAAATAATTTTTATTGATAAATGAACAGAATAACAAAAGAATGATAAAAAAAATTAAGATTCCTTATAGATTTTCCTCTTTTATTTCCTCTTCCCACAGTTCTTATGTAAGTTTTAGCCATTTCTTGCTGGGATATTTGGGGAGAGGGGGGTACATTAATTTGATACGTGTCTTTGTTGTATTCTAGGTTGGGGAAAATGTGGACAAATTACCAATTTGTCCCTAAAATGGACATTATAATAGTTCTTAAATATTAGAATTTTTATAAGGACTATTAAATGAGATTATATGAGTAAATGGTAAGTACGGGAGATAAAATTATTGAAAACACTCTGTACAAAATAATTTTAATAATAATATAAATGAAAATAATACTAATAGCAAAGGTTATTCATCTTGATAGTGCTTTGATTCTGGATTATTTTTCTGAAGTTTTTAGTTTTTTTCTTTGTGACTACTTGCAGAGGCAATGAGGGGGCTACATTTTTTTGGTATATGTTTTCTTTCAAATCAATAGATTTTCAGAAAAGTAGATAAATTTTGTTTTTTGTCTACCATTTGAAATAAATACTTCAAAAATAAAAAATAAGTTTTGAAAGATGGAACTCTATGATAGCATTGTTAATCCTGTCAGGTATTAAGTGGGAAAAATACAAGTGTATATTAATAGATAGTAAATTGATCTTTGTAAAAGCAAACAACATAATATCAACCCGCCCATCCAGTCTCTGTCCAAGATAAATGCACAGATTTATGTGTGTGTGGAAATATACAAAATTTTTATAACTCCAGAGTTTAGACATGGAAGGGGGAGAAAGAAAGATGATTAATATATATATTTTTGAATTGTCCACTAGTCACAAGGACATATTACTTTGATAATTTTAAATGTATTTAAAAGTTTCAGCATATGAAAAGATCAAGTCATTTGATTCTTCACATGTAAAATGTAAGCAAATCATGCTATTTTTAAAAATTATATGAGTTATGTAAACCTTTTGAAAAATCAAGGGAAAAGGCCTTATTCCTTAATATTTTTTCCATGACCCTCCTTTTTTCCCCCTGTTTCATCAGTTAAAATAGATGCCATTTAGAAATTTAAGCATAGTTTCTTGTCATGAATGTTAATTTAAATACATTCCAGTAATCATTTCAGGAAATTATATTGGCTTCTAGCAAATAACAGTTTTCTTCTGGTTATAAGTATTTGGAAGACTGAAGAATATTAGTTTTGCTAAGCATTTGCTTCAAAACTTCTTGGACTAGTGAAATCTGCTAAAAACAAATGAAATCAGCAAAGTATATGTCTCTTCTGTATCAATTGTTATCTTCTATGATTGCTATAAAGCAATAAGCCACATCCTTTCCAAGAAATGAGTCACTGTACATTCCATTGATATTTCCAGGTCTCTGAAAATATTTGTAGGGACAAAAATGCGGGTCTATCATCAAATATAATTTTATGAAAAAAATTGATAAAATTATTTTAAAGTTAAAAGACAACAGATGTGTTTATTTTTATATTGTTTAAATACTCTGCTTTAAAGAATAATTTAAAATTTCAAAGGACTTTAATAGTATATTTCGTGACATCTTCAGTCTCCAAATACAAAATATAATGCATTTTGATAGTTTGATTTGATTTACCAAAAAGTTTTCAGAAAAAAAGTCATGCTCCATCTGTGATTGAATTAATTTGTGGTTATAATTCATCCGTCTGATGTCAAACTGGTATATATGCCTAGGTATGATCAGATTGGTCCTGTTTGTAAGGGAGCAGACCTCAGAGAAATAGTTGGCTCTATTTCCTTTCTCAGTGTTTTTCCAAACCTTACAGTTAACTTTATTCAATCCCCAAATATAATCTCAGCTCTAATCCCAGGCCTGGGAGTGAAGCCTGTCTCTACTGCCAAGGGCTGGAGGTCTGGATGGGGGAGTGGTTTAGCAATCTTACATTATTTTATGTGTGATAGATCCCTTATCAATTGTCCTACACAGGCCTTGTCTTCCAGTGTTGGAACTGACCTCCTGCCTCACTTCTGCGGTTGTTGTCTGGCATGCCCCTTTAAAAATTGAGTCCTACTCTGTTATACTCAATTTTACCTTGACAGTCTGGCCCACACTTGTGTTTCTTAAAAACTGGGACATTTATATGTATATACCATCACTCCAAAAATGTCAAAATCGTCTCCCTTCCATTGCCTGTCTGTGTGCTATGGTACCTTTCTGATGGGTCCTTTCTGCTTCCATCCAATGGGTCCTTTCTGCTTCTGTGTCACAACTATATCACTTGGTTCTTGATATTCTTTCATGGAAGTCACAGCCTGCTAAGAACTTCTTATCGGAAGAACTTCTCATTCTCTTGCTGAATGCCTCTGTCAGTGACTTGTTGGACACCACTGCTTCTGAACAATGTCATAGACCCTCTCACTATTTTCATAGCTTTGGTCCTTTAGAAAACATTTATTTTCCTTTAAATTTAGTTTCATATTCTATATTTTATTTTGTGGTCTCTGATAACTATGCAGAATCTACCAAGGGTTATTGGCAGTAACACCAAGAAATACTAAGAATGACAGCAAGAGTTTGTCCTCCTTTCTGACTAAAATGCAAACTGTGAGATTTAGACAGTAAAATTTTGGGATTTAAACTTTTAAAACAGAATTTAATATCACTTTATTATTAGATGTGCTTCACAGTTCTTTATTCACTCATCTCCATGGCACTAATAAGACAAATATATTGATTGAATAGACCCTTATCTATCTTGTGCTTCTGTTTTAAAATTCTAAGTTTATCTTCAGTGGACAATGATAAATTATGAGTTCTTGTTATAAAGATTTCTAAGTTTCCTGGTGAATCTAAAAGTACAGGAGACTGATAATGAAGCTAACTGAATGAATCCAGACTTCTTTTATTTACATATTCATTCATACTACATAATAAGTAATTAGCTAAGCCCTGAGGATATATATTTGGAGAATATCTTTACTCTCGATATTCTCACAGTATAAAGGGGAAAGGCCAATATGTAAACAAATAATTAGCATACAGTGCACTTGCTATCTGAGGGAAGAAGTTATGACATTGCTAATGGAGAGACATTGCCCCAATCAGAAGCACTCTATCAATTATAGAGGTTGGAAATATAATACAATTTGTTTTCTCAGGTATTGATTCTTTCTACTCTTCAGGGTTTCTAGGATGTTTCCTTCATTATCTATTTTTTTCTAAAACAAGTTCTCTTCTGGAATCCTGGCTCAACCACTTGCCAATAAGCACAGGTTTACAGAAAAAACTGAGAGAGGAGAAGCATTATTCATTCAAGGTATATTTAACATCACGTCTTGTCAATGGCTTCCTGGACATGTATCTCTTCTTTTCTTTCCTTTGTGTTTCTTCTTCTCCTTCATCAGCTGCTTCTGAAACCTGGTGTATATTTCTTAGGTGCTGAATATACAAGTATACAAGTAGCAATAGCACTGATTTTAGAATCCTGACTTGACTATTTTCTATTTGTATAACATTGAGTAAATTATTCAGTCATTCTCAGCACCTTTTCATTCATGTGTGAAATGAATTAATGTCAAAATTTCAGCATTAATATACGATTAAGTAAGGATGCTGAATACTGTTTTATCTTGAAAACCATAGAACCCAAGAAAGTTATCATGATCTCCTTTCTCTCTTATTCAACTGACTTACACAAACAACTTTGAAATGTATATTGGGACAAGTAGATGTGATGATATTCATTGCACACACTGGCTTAGAATTCAGCTGAACTACTTTAAGAATAATGATAATTGTAATAACATAGTAAAAATCAAACTGTCTTGGAAAGGTCAAAAGACAATTCTAATAGCTTTTCAACATAGAAGTTTTCAACAGAGAAGTGCAGAGAAGTTAAAACAACAAAAACATACAATAACAATCAAAGCCTGATTAGGCTTCACAAACCAACAATCTGTATGTTTCATTTTCCTCCTGGAAAGTTCAAGTACATAATACAGTTTTAATATCCACTATAGACTGGTGACATGTTACGTGCTATTTCTAAATGAGTTAGGTTAAGTCTTACCATTTTCATACAAGCTAAATTTGATATTTATGCTGGCACATGGAGCAGAAACTCTGGGAAAGTCTAAATAGAGGGCAGCACAAACAATTACCTTTGGAGAAATCCAGGGATTATTCAAAGAATCGCTGTAAGAACTGAACCTTGGGAATTCATTTGAAAATAGAGAAATATATAATTCTTCAGAGAAGGGGGGAGGAATTAAAAAAAAACATAGCCAGGAATAAAAAAAAAATACCAAAAAAAGTGAAGGAGGAAGAGATGAAGAGAAAAAAGAAATATTAAGAGGCCAAGTGGTGTATCAATTCTATTTGCTTGAGCTGACAAGCAGAATAAATTTGTCTTGAATTTTGAAACAATCTCAGCATACACCTTCAAATCCTAATGGAGTTTTATTAAGGCAAAGAAAAGGTAAATATGAAATACTAGAATTTTCTTTCTATAGAAACTATGAAAAACAGTTGGAGTTTGGACAGATCAAAAGATCTGAGTTAGCTCAAGAATTTGACAAATATTTGTTATGTTCCTACCCTTTGCTATATCATCATCATCATCATTATCATCATGATTTTGGGTGATGGAATGTAACATAATTAAGAACTCTTCTTTGTCTTTAGGGGAATCACCATGCTTGTGAGGCAGATATTCAGGTAAACACACAATGAAAATCACATTACATGTTCTGTGCTAGAAACAGGAACAGTATGACATAGGAAACAGAGATTAGTTCCAATATGAGGACTTTGGGAAACTTTCCTGGGGATATAAAAAATAAGTAAATTTTGTTTTGGTAGAATTTATGGAGTTAACCTAGTGTTGAAATTTGTTAATGGTTTCTAGGGAGTGGTGGCAGCATGAGCTAAGTTGCAAGCGCATGAGCCAGCATGGTATGTATAAAGGAATGAAAGAAGTTGGTTATTGTTAGAGTTGGGATTGGGGAACAGAAATTAACATTGGTAGATGTTAGGATATAAAATACTTTATATGCAAAGATAAGGAGATTTGGCAGGAAGAAGATTCTGTATATCAAGTGTCAAACTCCCAAATTTTACAGATAGTCTCTTTTTTGGAGATCCTTTAGCATCTTGAATAAAGATTTAAAATTTGAGGTTTTATATTATAGTCGGATGCCACTGCTTTTATGGTAGCACCTCTCATTTCCTCACAACAGTGATCTCCTGAGATGAGAAGGCTCCTATTCAGAGAGTGTATCCTCTGCTGTGCCACATGGCCATGCCTCACACAAAGTGTATATATGTACTTAATGGTTTTATTCTTGCTTTCTTTTATTAATTAATATTTTTATTTTATTTTATCTTATTTTATTTATTTTAGAGCACAAGTTAGGGAGAAAGCCAGAGAGAGAGAGAGAGAGAGAGAGAAAGAGAGAGAGAGAGAGAGAGAATCTTAAGCGGGCCCCATGCTCAGCATGGAGCCCAGTGAGAAGCTTTATCCCACAACCCTGGGATCATGAACTAAGCTGAAATCAAAAGTTGGAAGTTCAACTGACTAAGCCAACTAGGTGCCCTTACTAGCTTTATTCTTATCTGGTCCAACTACACATTTGACTTTGCTAGCTCTACTCTTGATATTGGTTATCTATGTGAGAGAGGACTATTAAAGTGTTTTAATTTGTGGAATGATATGCTTAACTGGGGGAAGATGAGAGTGGATTTGTGGAAAGGTCAGAAGGGGAGCAAGAAATAGGCAGCACATTAAGAAGGTTGTAATCATTAATGTGAGGCTTAAATATAATTTACTAAAATTTAGAACATTTCAGTGATTTGTTGGGTATGAGGGAAAGAGAGGCTATAATGACAATTTGTTTTATGCATTAGATGACTAGAGTGATGGTAAGACCCATGACTAGGATATAAGACACATGAACAGATTTGAAGGAGAGACAGAGATGTGTCCAATTTTGGATAAGCTGAGTTTGAAGTTCATAGGGGTCAGGTGAGCAGTGAGTTGTACTTAGAAGGCAAGCTCAGCACAAGAGCCAATACTAGGAATAGAATTCTGGGAGTTATTATTATATGGGTTGTATTTGAAGCCTTAAAAATAGGTGAAACTTGGGGAGCCTTAGTGGCTCAGTCATTTGAGTGTCTGACTTCAGCTAGGGTCATGATCTTGTGGTTTACAAGTTTGAGCCCCATGTTAGGCTCTCTGCAATCAGCTCAGAGCCTGGAGTCTGCTTCGAATTCTGTGTCTCCTTCTTTCTCTGCTCCTCCCCTGCTCGGGCTCTGTTTCTCTCTCTCTCTCTTTCTCTCTCTCTAAAATAATAAATAAACATTAAAAACATTTTTAAAAAAGAAAATATATGAAGTCTTGAAAGTAACAGTAGAGCCAGAGAAAATCCTGGAAAATGGGAAATGAGAAACAGAAAGAGTGGTAGATTAACCCATGAACAAATGAAGAAGGAGTCAGAGAAATATAGATAAAATTTTTTTTAAAGTGTCCTTTAGCATCTGAATCTATTTAGTTCTTGAGTTAATCCAGCAGGAGTTTGGATGGCAAGGGATATCTTTAGCTCAGAGAATTCAAGAGGATAGGAAATTTTAGGCAGTTAGTAGTTCCAAAGTCAGTAAGACAAGAGCTGAAATGCAGTCATATTGAAATTATGGTGATCTTTGCTTAATTTCAACATAGTGATGGAGACAGAAGCCAGAATCTAGGACAGTGAGGAGTAAATGGAAGATGTCTAGACTGAGAGTAAATTACTTTCAAGTTTGACTCACAAAGGAAAGAAAATTACAGAGTGATATCAAGAGTTGGTTGCAAGATCTAGGAGAAGGGGTTTACATTCCATGGAAAAGACTGGAATATGCTATTTACATACTTCTGATTACATACTTACAGAAATCTTTTACATCAATTTCAAAAAAATAGAAAGCCAGAGTAGTTACAAATACAATAAAGGGCAATCCATTATCATTGAAGTCACTGATATTACCATTTTTAAAAATCCAAGAAATTTTATTTGGTAATTCAAACCTGCATTAATGTACCACACACTTAGTTTCTGCTGCAATAGCTTTAGTGACATGGGAGGCCCTTGTCTTTAAAGGCAACACGTTCTGTTCTCATGCAGCTCTAACTTTCTTCTTCTTTCTTTATTTATTTAGTAGTCTTCACACCCAGCACGGAGCCCAACACGGGGCTTGAACCCACAACGCTGAGATCAAGATCTGAGCTGAGATCAGGAGTTGCTGCTTAGCAGACTGAACTACCCAGGCACCCCTCCTCTTATTCTTCTCATGTTAATTCAAAATCTGTTTCTCATATTTCCACATCTGACTGTAGCTCTGCTCTTAGGAGCCACATAGAGTAAGATTAACCTGTCTTTCGTAAAAAAATCTTTTAGATAGTTGAAAAATAACTTGCATGCTTTTTCTTCTATTCAGGTCTTTTCTAAGCTACATGGAAATTTCTACACTTAGCTTCTATTTGAGATATTTTCAATTCCCTCACTAGCGTTAGCTCTTATTTCTTCTTCCTCTTAATTTGTTCTGGCTTATCAATATGTTTAAATAATGTCAAGTTGTACATAATCAAGGTTTGTTTGTGTAGCACAAAGTTGGTCTGCCTGTTGCACTGAAGGGAGATTATTCCTTTATTTAAACTTCTAATATTGGCTCGCTATTGTAAGCAACCATCTCACACCTTAGCTCATTAGGAGATTTGCAGTCACAGATAACTTTCACATTAACTCATGCCAAGTATTTTTTCTTCTTCCATAGACTTATGTTAGTTATTTTTGAGCTTAAAAGTATGAGTGTACATTTTCTTATCTTCACATTAGCCAGGGATTTGAGTTTCTCACTGATATATTGAATCTTGATTTTTGTCAATGTATTATTTGCTCTCTACCTATTTTTGTGTCTCTTTAAAATATGATAAGTATCCTTTTATGCTCCCATCTAATGTATGGAATAAAAATGATAGATAGGTGAGGACAAGGCCTCAACTTTGTGGTGTTCCACTGGAGTTTTATGTCAAGGTTGAAGTCAATGTCTTATTCAACACAATGTATAATTACTAAGGCATTTGTGAATTCGCCTAACAGTATTTCCCAACTCAAACTTCAGAAACAACTTATTAACATATGTGAACACTTTATTCAAGTGTCCAACTGCTTTGTCAAACTAGTGAAAAATTATCAAAGAAAGAAATACTACAGTAGACTCATTTTGGATAGATCTTCAAGGGTGTCTTAGGATTCATGATTCTCTTCAAGTAATAGTAATTTATATTTATATAGTGCTTGACTTTTCTAAAGTGATTTGTCATGTAATTTTCCATAAAGGAAGTATTGTATGAAGTTCAGAGGCTTTGGAATCTAGCAAATGGATTAAAATATTTGGCTTTGGTATGCATTAGCTCTGTGTCCAAGAATTATCTAACATTTTACTACATAAGAGTGGTAATAATAAATGTTTCACAAGATTACTATTAAGATTTAATGAGAATTTACAGAAAGCACTCCATCTAGGGCCTAGCTCACAGTGTAGATATGGCACATTACATTTCTTAATTTTTTTATTTCCATATAATTGACACCTAATTTACACTAGTTTCAGGTGTACAACATAGTGATTCAACTTCTCTATATGTTATGCTGAGGTTACTACAAGTGTAGCTACCACATGTCACACAATACAGTGCTATTATGATATCTGTGGCTGTATTCCTTATATTTTGCCTTTTACTTGCATGACAGTTCATTCCATAACTGGAAGCCTGTATGTCCTACTTCCCCTTTCACCAGTTTTGCTCATCTTCCCACGCCCCCTTACTTCTGGCAACCATAAGTTTGTCCTCTGTATTTACAGATCTGATTGCATTTTGTTTATTTGTTTATTCACTTGTTTTTTAAAGATTCCAGATATGAACGATGGTATCATGGTTATCTGTGTTTCTCAGTCTGAGTTATGTCACTTTGTGTACTAGCCTCTAAGTCTATCCACGTCATCACAAATGGCACCTCTCATCTCTTCTTATGACTGCATAATATTCCATTTTATATATGAGAGGCAGAGAGAGACAGTGCAAGCAGGGAGGGTCAGAGAGAGAAAGGGAGATACAGAATCTGAAGCAGGCTCCAGGCTCTGAGCTAGCTGTCAGCACAGAACCCGACACGGGGCTTGAACCCATGAACCGTGAGATCATGACCTGAGTGGAAGCTGGATGCTTAACTGACTGAGCCACTGAGGTGACCCTATTTTTTCTTTTTTTTAAGTTTATTTATTCTGAGGACGAGAGGGAGCCTGAGTTAGGGGAGGGGCAGAGAGAGAGGGAGAAAGAGAATATCAAACAGGTTGGGACTTGACATGGGGCTCAGTTTCACAAACTGTGAGATCATGACCTGAGCCAAAATCAAGTCAGATGCTTAACTTACTGAGCCACTCAGGTGTCCCTCCATTACATAGTTTTACACACACACACACACACACACACACACACACACACACACGCATGGACACACACCACATTTTCCTTATCCATTTGTCGATTAGTGGACATTTAGGTTGCTTCCATAATGTGGTTATTGTAAATAATCCTTCAATAATCATAGGAGTGCAGGGGCACCTAGGTGCCTCTGTTGGTTGAGTGGCCAACTCTTGATTTCAGCTCAGATCATCATCCTAGAGTTGTGAGATGGAGCCCCATGCAGGAGCCTACTTGAGATTCTCTCTCCCTCTGCCCCTCTCCCTGTTCAAGTGTGTGCTCGCTCTCTCGCTCTCTCTCTCTCTCTCTCTCTCTCAAATAAAAAGCATGGGGGTACACATATATTTTAAAATTAGTGTTTTAATTTTCTTTGGGTAAATACCCAGCAGTGGAATTATTGGATCATATGGCACATTAGACCTGATGGACATAACAGATATATACAGAACATTCCACACCCAAACAACATAATACACATTGTTTTCAAGTGTAGATAGAACATTCCCCATAATAGACCATAAGTTAAGCCACAAAACAAGCCCTAATAAATATAAGAAGATTGAAGTCATACTATGTGTCTTTTCTAACCATGGGGTATTAAAGTAGAAATCAATCAGAAAAAAAAAAACTGGAAGAAACACGAATGTGTGGAAGCTAAACAATGTGATACTCAGCAAGCAATAGGTCAATGAAGCAATCAAAGAAGAAATTTTTAAAAAAATATATGGAAACAAATGAAAATGAAAACCCAATGGTCCAAAATCTTTGAGATGCAATGAAAATAGTCCTAAGGGGGAAACATATTGTTATATAGGCCTACCTCAAGACACATGAAAAAGCTCAACTAAACAATATAACCTTATACCTAAAGGAACTAGAAAAAGAATAAACAGGACCCAAGGTTACTAGAAAGAAGGGCACATTAAATTTTTTACTTCTAACACCAAGATATACAGAGTACCTGCATTGAGTATTGAGACTGATTTTAAGTCCACTTTGAAGATGAATAGGAAAATTTTGTAGAGTTTTATTCATTTTTATCAACTTTTATTGAATGCTTTCCAGGTGTTTGGTACTCTTATGTGTTGAATATAATGAATTATGAGATGCAGGCTTGGTTATCCTGAAAAAAATAGAGAATGTAAACTAAACCTAGCATCAGATGCTAGGTAGTTAATTTTGAACACTCATTGGTTAAGAGTTGACATAATATTTTGACAGCTCAGTGATTAACTCTATAATAGATATTTTGTAAATCTTCACAATGAATATCCTGAATCCTTTTTTTAGATTTGTGTAGTCTATAATAGCATAGCTTTTTGTGTTAAACTTCAAAGAGTAGTATGTTGGGGCAACAATGTGTGGCACATTAAATGCTCAAAGACCAGCTTTAATGAGTAATTAAAGATTATTTATAATCAGCATATGAAGTATATGTAACTAGATACTTTTAAGGTATTCATGGCTCTCAAATAATTTGTTTTTTATGGAGGAAAATATTTCCCTCCTGATTAAAAATACTGTTGATTTTTCATTTTTATAGCTAGATAGCCTTAACTTGGTCATAAACACAGAGCTGGTGTAATTATAATTAATGATGTTTGAATGTAATTCAGAATTGTCAAATTATGACCTCTCTCATAAGAATAAATTTCCTCCCTTCAAATCCTTTTGTCTGAGGAATGAATAATATTGTACAACTATGGAAAACTGTCAGGATAGATAATAATTTAGTAGCTATATTTAATAACACTGAGTAGAAAGAAAACTGAAAATATGGTTTAACATGACAAATCTGTTTTGGTTTTTGTTAACTTAATCAAAACATACAGTATTTTTCCCTTGGGAGAATTCTTACTCTCTTGAAGTGGGATTTGAATAAAAATATGCTAATTCAGGACTTTCCACTTTGATAGGAAATGCACTGAGTGCTTTATATGAAGATATTATGTGGATCTTTTAGGCGCATTTTAAATTCTTTTTAATGTTTTATTTATTTTTGATAGAGAGAGAGACAGAATATGAGAGGGGGAGGGGCAGAGAGGGAAGGAGACACAGAACCGGAAGCAGGCTCCAGGCTCTGAGCTAGCTGTCAGCACAGAGCCTGATGTGGGGGCTCGAACCCACGAACATGAGATCTGACCTGAGCCAGAGTCGGACGCTTAACCAACGGAGCCACCCAGGTGCCTTTAGGCGCATTTTAAAGTTTTTGTTTAATGTTTATTTATTTTTTGAGAGACAGAGCACAAGCAGGGAGGAGCAGAGAGAGAGGGAGACAGTCTGAACCAGGCCCCAGCTTCCAAGCTTTCATGACAGCACAGAGCCCGTCACAGGGCTCAAACCCATGGACCATGAGATCATGACCTGAGCCAAAGTTGGACATTTAACAAACTGAGCCCCTCAGGTGCCCCTCGGGTGCATTTTTAAATACTGAACTGAGACTTCCAGTTATGTAGAGTGAATAGGATGGTGATCCTCTGACACACACACACACACACACACACACACACACGTGAGCATTAGAATTCTGAAAAAAAGTGGACTCTGGGAGAAATGGTCAGAGGCAGAAAAGAAATTGAGAATCATTAATTTTTGAAAACTGCTACAGCTTTGGGTAATAAAAATGGGAGTCTTTTTTAACATTTTGGTCTGGCGCTGCTCTATTCTCCACTCCTACCTTCAGGGGCTGAGAATTGTTCATTTCTCAGGTTGGGGCTGGCTGCACAAACTTGAGGCCGTGCTGCCAGAGAGTGTGGGCCCAATTTTGTGTAGAATGTGAAAACACTGTTATCTGTAGATAACAGTGGTGAATGTAGTACAAACCAATGAAGGAAAACAACATTTAAAAAATTTTTTAATGTCTATTATTATTTTTTTTGAGAGAGAGAGAAACAGAGTACAAGAGGGAGGGGCATAGAGAGAGGGAGGGACTCCAAAGCAGGGTCCAGGCTCTGAGCTGTCAATGCAGAGCCCGGCATGGGGCATGAACCCATAAACTGTGATATCATGACCTGAGCCAAAGTCAGATATTTAACTAACTGAGCCTCCCAGGCACCTGGAAAACAACATTTCTGAGAGCCTGAGGTTGTGATCTTGGTTGGGGTAAATGGTGGACCAGATAGAATTTTATCAAGAAATTCTGAAGTTAAGAGAGACATAAAATAGTCTCTAGATACACTCTCTATGAATCTCTAACTTTCTAGGAAAGTATGCACACGAGAGAGTAAAGTAAGGAATGAATATTAAAGTTTTAAGAACTGTCTGGTCTTTAAATGTGCTCACCAAACCAAGCTGATTGATTATCGGAGAGAGGAAGTTCCAGATTATTTAGCACAACCTCTGCCAAAATATGACTGTTAAGCTGTGGAGACAAGACTTAAAATTAGAAATAAAAACCCTGTAGAATCCTACAAAAAAGGAAGAAACATGAGATATTGGTATCCCATCTCTAAAGATTTAGTATCTATGTTACCTGTGCTCAGTAAGATGAAGATAATCATAGGTCTACCTTGAGAAGTGTAGAATAGTGTATGAGTAAATACAGTTAATGTAATTAGAGCAATGTTTGACACATAGGAAGGAGCGTGCCTTTGTGGAAACAAACAAAAGCAAAAGTCTGAGAGCAGTTGCTTTCATTCAGATTAAGAGAGAACAAAAAGAAAAAAAAACCAGGAGAAGCAAATTTATGCAATACAAAGTTTTTAGATTTAACTTGCAGTTTTAGATTTTGTGAGTTTTACTACTCATGAATTTAGGGTACCTCATTCATTCAACAATGATATACTATTATATGTCAGATACCGTACAGGCTGCCAGAAGTAGAACAATGACTAATGTAGGAATTATCAAAACAGTGATACTAGATAGTCCAATTTTTCCAACATAACTGTTTCCTGTGAAGCAGGGTCTCATGCTCAGACATGTGGCAAAGTAGCTTAATGGTAAGAGTAGTCTTTCCCGTTCATATGTACTATCACTCTGGTAGTTGGTGACTATATTCAGTAATTAAATACTGACCTAGGGGCACCTGGGTGACTCAGTTGGTTAAGTGTCTGGCTTTGGCTCAGGTCATGATCTCATGGTTTGTGGGTATGAGCCCCACATTGGGCTCTGTGCTGACAGCAAGCTCAGAGCCTGGAGCTTACTTCAGATTCTGTGTCTCTCTCTCTCTCTCTGACCCTTCCCTGTTCACACTGTCTTTCTCTATCTCAGAAATAAAAATAAAACATTAAAAAATAAATGTTTAAAAAAATACTGACCTAATAAAAATAGTTAAATATGTAGCTAATAAATAGAAATGTCTACCAGAATGATTCTCATTTCTTTGGATTTGCTATTACTTATTTTGTTCCATGGATTCAAGTGTTCTTTCAGAAAGCATTGAATTATTAGGACCAGACTTATAACTTAAACACTTATGGAGAGCATAATACCAGAGGGGAGTCCATTGTGGTTTTCTTGGGGAGGGGTACTCATAATTCCTTCTGACTTTTCCTCAATCAACAGATGAATAATTAATGAATTTCAGATTTGACTTTTGTAGTCTTATCCATAAGGAATGGTCAGAACAGAAGTTGCAGTTTCTGTTGATAATAATAACTCATAATATCTTTGTTTCTGTACAGTTCTCCCTTGACCTTTAGACTTATACTGTGACTGGACTACTTGACATTTCCAAATGGATGCTTCATAAAAATATCAAACAATATTTTCCAAAAGGAAATATTTCTTGATTTCATCTGACAAACCTGATTCTTCCTGGGATTTCCTCCTTTCAGTAATTGTTAAAACCACACACCAAAATGCTCAAGCTGGAAACTTTAGTGATTTCCTTAATCTCCCAGGTGAATCAATCTATGGCTCCAATTGTTTCTACCTCCTAAATATATCTCACACTCATTCATTTTTCTCTATTTACTCTGTGACTAGTTTACTTTAAACTACTTAAATTATGTCTTAGAACTTTCCTCCTAACCAGTTGCATCTCTCAATCTTGCCCACATCTAAATCCTTTTTAAAAATAGCAATCAGGGATGCCTAAGTGGCTCAGTCAGCTAAGTGTCTGACTTTGGTTCAGGTCATGATCTGGTAGTTGGTGGGTTTGGATTCAAGCCCCACATCAGGCTCTGTGCGGACAGCCAAGGGCCTGGAGCCTGCTTCAGATTCTGTGTCTCCTCTTTATCTTTCCCTTCTCTCTCTTTCTCTCTCTCTCTCAAAAATAAACATAAGAATTAGTAGAGTCATCTTTTTAGATTATGAATTAGCAAATTCCTTACCAAGGCCTATTAGATGACATGCAGTCTGGTTCCCATACACCTTTCAGATTCTTTCGTGTCTCCTCTGTCTTTCATGTGTGTTCTGGTCACCTTGGCCTTCTTTCAGTTTCTTGTTTTTGTCCGTTCCTTTTTCATCTCAATGCTTGGCTGATCCTTTTGTTTCTGTCTGAAAAAAATCTTTATCCTATGGATCTCACGTTAAAATTTATTCCACAAAAACCTTTCCCAAACCATGATAAATGGCTTGACCACTCTTACTTGCATTATTCTACCCCCACTTATCATTTAAGTACTTGAAGTTTTAATACATTTTATATACTCATCAATACTGATGCATTACTAAGTTGCAACATAATTCCTCTTAAGAGCTAAAAATGTATACTTAGCACCTATTTATTCATAATTTCTAGGGAGTATATGCCCGAAATAAAGCAAGTCTATAAAACAAAAATGTGCACCACTAAGCTATATATGTTCTTAATGTATACACGAACACAAATAATTTGGTTAAACAATATTGAAGTCATGCCCTGTCAATAGTAGCTGTAGGCTAGGCACTTAGAAAAGTGGCATTGTGTCATCCAAGCCTGTGTCTTGTGAAATCCAGTGCCCCACAGTGATCAACACAACACATTGGCTACTTAGCCACTCCAAATACAAGGCTCACTTCAGAGTTCAACCTCCAGGACATTCCAGAAAAAAGACAAACCAATGAATAATTGATACATTTCAGATCTGACTTTGGAAGTCTTATCTACAAGGAATGTTCACAACAGAGGTTGCTGTTTCTGTTGATAGTAATAACTCATAATATCTTTGTTTTTGTACAGTTCTCCCTTGACCTTTGAAAATGTTTGAGTGTTTGAAAATTCTGATTTGTGGAGAAATTACATTTTTAGATATCTGTGCAGAAATAGAAAAATGTAATATATCTTAATTTCTTTTATAGATCTAGTCATTTTGTTATATTTGAAGTATAAAACATATCTAGTATATGTGATTTACTCATGAAACTAAAATATTTGGCATAATAAATTTAAAAGGATAGTTTGTCTAAGCTCTATTTCTAAATTTACTACTGGAATTTACTTTCACATCTGTTTAGTCATTACAAATGGCACTGCAAACTGCAGCTCTTAAGATATTAAACATCTTTTAGTTTTCACCTACTTACTGGAAGTAAACAACCAAGAAATTAGGAAACCATCAATATTATAATTAAACAATTAAAGTCATCATGTTTTGTGGACATTGTATTTACCATGTTGTTAAACATGTGGAGATACACAATTTCATAGAAAAGAACAAATATTAAAAAAGAAAAAAATATATATATATACTTACCCATTGATCTGGCCAGAAGAAACAAGAATAAAACATGATTGTAACATGAGCATGAAGTAGGAGATAAGTATTTTCAGATGGTGCGAGGAGATCTGGAGCCAGGAAAGGCAGAGCCTAGGTAAGATGTCAGAGTAGATACAGTTCACTGTAGAGGTAAAAGGTGATGGGGAAATGATGCAATTTTACTGATTACATATCAGAAGCCGAGAAATAAGCAAGATAGTTTAAGGGTAAATTACTTTATGGTTTGCAACAACTCTTTGATGTAACTATTATTTTCCTTAATTGACCTGTAAGAAACCTGAAGTTCAGTAAGTTCAGTTTATTTGCCCAAATTCTCCCTCTCTCTCTCTCTCTCTCTCTCTCTCTCTCTCTCTCTCTCTCTCTCACACACACACACACACACACACACACACACACACACACAGGTGTGTGGGTCTAAAACCATACCCTTTCCATCAGCTAAGTCAACAACAGTGTTGTTTCCAGAAAGGGGAGCCAGAAAACAAGATACATCAAATCAAAGTGTGGAGAAGTGGCCTCTACTATTGTATCACTCCGCATACCAGGCAGGCCCAATAAATAAGAGAAGCAAAGTCTTATCTTCACAGATTATACAATCTAATAGGGGATATAGAAAGTGAAAAACAAAGATAGCAATAAGTATATGACACAAATAGGATTAGTTAAAGGAGCTTTGAAAAAAACTGTAACTGTCAAAGTGGGATAGACTGTGGCAGGTAGTAGAAAATGGCCACTGTAAATAAAGCAGCTAGAAAGGGCTCTCTGAAAAGCGAATGTCTGATCAGAGCCACAAATGAGGTAAGGAAGGAAAGGCCTGGAACAATGGTGTTCTGGGAAAGGGGCCATCAGTGTCATGAGAGACATCTGAAGGGATGCGTTTGAGGTATGTTTGAGGGATGTTAGGAACAGTGTGGCTAGAAATCAGGGAGGCAGACAGATCTAAAGACAAGCTTAGAGAAAAAGGAAGCAACTGGTTTATCTAAGTCTCCACAGGCTGTGGTGAGGAGTTTGTGTTTTATTTTGTGTAGCATGAAGCTTTCAGACTTTGAGCAGGAGGTGTCAGGAGCCGACTTAATCACCACTTTTGCTGCATCGTGAAGAGTGGAACAAAGGTCAGAGCAGGCAAACCAGTCGGGAGGCTGTGCCTCAAGTCCAGGAGAGATGGTGGTGCTTGAAATAACGTGGTAGATGTGCAAATAGTGACTACGAGTCATATCTGAAATGTATTTTGATGTTACAGATGTAGACGCATCTATGGCTGTAATAGAAGCAGAGAGACAGGCTTTCCTAGAATTCCCTTGGCGGTGTTGTTGCTGCTCTAGTTGGCTATACTTTCACCTCTGTCACCCTCAAAAGTTCACAGGATTATAAAGGAATCATGCAAATAGATATCCCCAGTGTCCTCGTTGAAAAGACCTATTGCCATCATGCTAATTTTCTCGGTATATGGATGGTCACCATTAGGGATCTCTGCTTTGCCGTATTCTCATTTTGATCTCATCATAAGTTTCACAAAACTGAAGGTTTTTACAGTCTTCTCTTTAAAATTATTTAGTTTATTTCTTGGAGAGATGGGATCTCCACAGTGGAGTGAGGCTTGTTACTGCTCTTACCCTTTGTTTGCTTTCATTTTCTGGGGAGGAGTCTGACGCTCACTCCCATGTGATCCTTGAGGGTATTGTGGGAAGAGGGCATTAACCTGTACATTTGGGACTTTCCCCTATGCTGTTTGGGACAAAGCATCTTATTCACGCGAACTCAGAATAACCCTGACAAATCTGTATTATTTTCATTCCTAGAGGAAGACATTGAGAACTTAAATGCCCTGAACAGCTTCACACCAGTAAGCAGTGGAGTCAGGATTTGAAATTTTCCCTATAATTTCCCTACAACTGCAAAGCACAGAGTCTTTCTGTTGCAGATGCTTGGCAGATCCCAGACTAAATTCCTGGAGCAACCCCTAAAGGAACGCTTTTTTTCCTCTAGCACTTTAAAGTTTCTCTCTGACACCCAGGCGAACTGTGCTGCTTATTTTGTAATCTAGTCAAATGCAGCAGCAGTTTTATATTTCTGCCTTTGAATCACAGATCCAAGAAACTGGCAGCAGCATGAATTCCTCAGTGTAAAAGAATTGTAATGATCTGACTTTGTCGATAGGTTGACACCAAATTCTTTTAGTCATGTAAGCCTTTTTTATTTATTTTTTGTTAGAAATAAAAATAGTTGCAGAGGAGTGAAGTGAGGGATCATGTAAGAAAAAAATTCAATGAAGAAAATTATTTTTATAAAAGATTTATAATAAAATGTATTTAGCTTTTCATTCCTAGATGCAACTACCAAAAAAATATCTCCATCAATATTTATTATTCCTATCACTTCCTGCTTCTTCCCTCAAGTCTGCTCTAAAATAGTATTCTTAACCTGACCCAAATTCTGTTGTTTTGCATTTCTTCTTCTGAGAAAGGAAGAAACAAGAATTTTCTCAGTTGGAATAACTGGACAATACTCAAGGATAAACCAATTAGGGAGAAATGGTTTTATTAAACCCATTTTTAATCTCATTTCTTAGTTTTTCTAATTCACATAAACCTATGAGTATATTACTACAGCTATAAAAAGAAATATCAAACTTTACATAATGTTTACAACCTAAGAAAACCATTCAGTTCAGTTCAATAGTGAGCACTTAATATGGGCTGTGGCTTGAGGAATTACTCTTGAGAAATGTATAGTTTATTAAAGAACAAGCATATAAAGAGACAAAAATACATCTTAAATTACAAATGTTATGAGACTCCCAAGATTCTGATTTTCCCAACTTGAAATTTTACAATATATATTTTAAATTTTTATTTATTTATTTTGAGAAAGAGAGAGAGAGAGAGAGAGAGAGAGGCAAAGAGAGACAGAGAGAGAGAGGGAGAGAGAGAAAGAGAGAGTGAGAGAATGGTCAGGGGAGGGGCAGAGACAGAAGAAAAGAGAGAGTACCCCAAGCAGGCTCCACACTGTCAGCAGAGCCTGATGCAGGGCTCAATCCCACCAACTGTGAGATCATGACCTGAGCCGAAATCAAGAGTTGATGCTTAACCAATGGAGCCACCCAGGCACTTCACAATTGGAAAATTCAAAACAACACTTATGGGTGGGAATAACTAAAGTTGTCCAGCTGAATATAAAGGGAGAGAGATTTCTGACCAAGGAAACTGCTTGAAATAGGCAATCCAGGGTGTGATTCTGTGTCCCACTGTCTCCTAACCTCCAAGTGAGTTGAGTGACTGAGCACATCTCTTGCCAGCAATAAAGTAAGGCTATTTGGCACTCTGCTTGTCTCCCTTAACCATGGTGGATGTTTGTGGGAGTGGGTAACAATCAGGAAGCTGAGTTTCCACTCCCCTCCTAGAGCAGCAAAGCAATGCAAATCAGTCCTCTGCCTACTTCTTCCTTGTGGGCAGCAGGACCCAGAGTTGGTACTGAGTTTACAAGCCCATTGGAGGCAACAAGGCAAGTAGAGTCAATGGTCTATAGGATAGAATTAGTTAACTGATGGAAGGATAGAATTTATCCATCTGAACCACCACCACCACAACAAAAAGAATAGATTGAAAGAGAGAGAGAGAGAGAGAGAGAGAGAGAGAGAACACACCAGAGACCAGAGACCTGTGGGACAATAATCAAAGACCCAGCATTCATTTCACTGGAGCCTCAGAAGGAGAGGAGAGAGAAATTGGGACTGAAAAAGTATTAAAAAAATAATGGCTTCCCAAATATGATAGAACTCCCCTATGACCCAGCAATAGCACTGCTAGGAATTACCCAAGGGATACAGGAGTGCTGATGCTTAGGGGCACATGTACCCCAATGTTCATAGCAGCACTGTCAACAATAGCCAAATCATGGAAAGAGCCTAAATGTCCATCACCTGATGAGTGGATCAAGAAGATGTGGTATATATACACAATGGAGTACTACATGGCAATGAGAAAGAATGAAATCTGGTCATTTGTAGGAAAGTGGATGGATTTCCAGGGTGTTATGACACATAATTATCACCTAGATCACCCAGAGTCTATCATTTACACTAGGCTTCACTCTTATTGTATATCCTATTGATTTGGATGAATTTATAATGACACATAGTTGCCATTATAGTGTAATGCAGTATAGTTCCACTTCCTTTAAAATCCTTGGTGCGGGGCACCTGGGTGGCTCATTCCATTAAGCATAAGACTTCCACTCAAGTCATGATTATTTCACAGGTTATAGGGTTTGAGCCCTTTGTCAGGCTCTGTGCTGACAGCTTGTAGCCTGGAGCCTGCTTCAGATTCTGTGTCTTCCTCATTCTCTGCCTCTCCCCTGCTCATGTAGTGTCTCTCTCTCAAAAATAAATAAATATTAATTATTTTAAAAAATCCTTGGTGCTATGCATACTTATTTCTCCCTTCCCACAACTTCTTGCAATGACTGATCATTTTATTGTCTTCCTAGATGTACTTTTCTGGAGTACTATATAGTTGGAATCATACAGGATGCAGTCTTTTCAAATTGTCTTCTTCCACTTGGTAATATGCATTTAAATTCCCTCCTTATTTTTTCATGACTTGATAGCTGTTTTTTTGTTGTTGCATTTTGTTACTGTTTTTTGGTCTTTTTCAATGATGAATAATATTCAATTTCTAGATGTACTATAGTTTTTTAAAGTTTTATTTAAGTTTTAGTTAGATAACATACAGTGTAATATTGGTTTCAGGTGTACAACATAATGATTCAATACTTCCATACAACAAGTGCATCCTTAATCTCCATCACCCATTTAAACTATCCCCAATCCATATCCTTTCTGGTAACCATCAGTTTGTTTTCTATAGTTAATAGTCTGTATGTTCCTTAGTTTGCCTTTTTTTTCCCCACCTATGCTTATTTCTTTTGTTTCTTAAATTCCACATATGAGTGAAATCATATGGTATTTGTCTTTATCTGACGTATTTTCCTCTGAGTATATCAGTTATAGTTCTTTTTAACTCATTTTTTAGTGTTTTCTCTAGGGTTTGCAATATTCTAAAGGATAAGAATAAGAAAAATAAATGTTTTATTTTACTTTTACCTATTCCTTTCCCGTGCTCTTCCTTTCTTTAGGTAGAACTGGATTTCTGACCCATATCATTTTCATTATCTTGAAGGACTTCTTTTATTTATTAAAAATTTTTTTACATTTATTTATTTTTGAGAGACAGAGAAAGAGCATGAACAGGGGAGGGACAGAGAGAGAGGGAGACACAGAATCTGAAGCAGGCTCCAGGCTCTGAGCTAGCGGTCAGCACAGAGCTGGACGCAGTGCTTGAACCCACGAAACATGAGATCATGCATGACCTGAGCCGAAGTCAGACGCTCAACTGACTGAGCCACTCAGGTGTCTCCTTGAAGGACTTCGTTTAATATTTATTGCAAGACAGGTGTACTGGTAATAAATTCCTGGAATTTTTGTCTGACAAAGTATGTCTTCACTTCTGAAGGGTTATTTCACAGGGTACAGAATTTAGGTTGGTGGGTATATATTTTTTTCCTCTCAGCACTTTAAGTATTTTATTCCACTTTCTTCTCACTTGCATGTTTTCTGAGGGGAAGATGATGTAACTTTTATCTTTGCTTTTTATAGGTATGATTTTTCCCCTCTGCCTTCTTTTAGTATTCTTTTTGAATCTTTGAATTTCTGTAGCTTAAAAATGATATGCCTTCGTGTATTTTTTGGTGTTTATCCTGCTTAAAGTTCCCTGAATTTGGGGCACCTGGGTGGCTCAGTCACCTGAGCTTCCGGCTTTGACTCAGGTCATGATCTCACGTTCGTGGGTTCGAGCCCCATGTTGGGCTCTGTTCTGACAGTTCAGAGCCTGGAGCCTGCTTCCGATTCTGTGTCTCCGTCTCTCTCTGCTCCTCCCCTGCTCATGCTGTCTTTCTATCTCAGATATAAAATAAAACATTAAAAAAAAAGTTCTCTGAGTTTTTCTGGTTTTGTGATTTGGTGTCTGACATTAATTTGGGGAAAATTCTCCATCCCACTTGTTTAAAATATTGATTCTGTTACCTTTTCTCTTTTTTCTTCTGGTATTTTCCTTATGCATATATTACACCTTTTGTAGTTGCCCCACAGTCCTTGGATGCTGATTTTTTAGTCCTTTTTTTTCTGTTTGCTTTTTACTTTTGGAGGTTTCTGTTGAAATATTGTCAGGCTCAGCAATTCTCTCATCAAGCCCTCTTTAGTTCCGTAACAGTATTTCTGAGCTCTAGCAGTTCTTTTTGGGATTTTCTTAGAACTTCCACCTCTGTGCTCACATTGCCCATCTGTTCTTGCATGTTGCCTGCTTTATCCGTTAGGGCCCTTACCATATCATTCATAGTTGTTTTAAATTCCCAATTTGACAATTCTAACGTTCCTGCCATATCTGAATTTGGTTCTGATATTTGCTCTGTCTCTTCAAAATGTATTTTTTTTTACCTTTTAGTATGTCTTATAACTTGTTCTTAATAGCTGGGTATGCCATGCAGAGTAAAAGAAATTATTGTAAATAGGCCTTTAGTAACACTGTGGTAAGATGTCAGAGGAGGTGAAGCATTCTACAGCCCAATGACTAAGTTTCAGTCTTCCAGTAAGCCTGTCCCAGCACATTCGGAGGGGCATGATGGGTAGAATGAACTGGAATGGTCATTTTCCTTCTCCCATGTGTAAGGCTAAATGGCTCTGGAGTGGAGTATTTCCCTTTTTTGCATGGGAGACTAGAACCAGCTGAGGTTGACGATTTCCATTCCCCTAGGCCCAGTTAAGCTCTGATAAGACACCTGCAGGTTAGGCTCTGGTTGAATAGTTTCTCCTGGGGATGAACCTTTTTAAGAATAGAATGCTCTGGTGAATTTCAAAATGGTTCCTCTCCTGTCCCTTGTAGTATGCAGGAGGGCGTTTTTTTCTCCAGTGTCCATTTCAAACACCAGACACAAGTCTAGAAGATAGACCCACAAAAGCGTTGGCTCCTTCCTCTGTGAGTGATTTCCCTAGCTTTTCACTCAGAAGGTTGTCCACCATGAGTCTCCAGCGATTCGTCAACTACAGTTCTGGTTTCCCCACCCTGAAACCAGTTCCCCCAGACATTTTGGAGTGTGAGTTGCTGCTTCGGTAAGTAGTGATTCTCTGCATTCACTTGTTGGTCTCTCCAGTTTGGGGCGGAGGCGCCGGGCAGTGGTTTGTCTTGTGACTTCACTTCTCTTATGGATTTAAGATTTGTTAGTTTTCAGGTTTGTTCAGAATTTTACTTGTTCTTCGGATGGAGTGGTGGGTTCCAAAATTGAGTAATGCTGAAATCTAGGACAAGCATTTCTAAACAGCACTGGTTTTACAAAATGTTATTTTTGTAATGTTTATAGGCATGGTGGCACTAGAGAGATAGGTGAAAGCAATGCCATAACTTAAAGCATTTAGGATGCTTTTGGTTGCACAAAGCAGAAAACTCAAAATTTAGAAAGGCTTTAATAATACAGATATCTGTTATCTCATACCAGAAGCAGCCTAGAAGTACGGTGATAATTCCAAGGTGCTTTAGTCAGAAGCTTACAAGGTCAACGTCTTCTTTCTGCTTTATTACCTTCAATAGGGAGTTTTTGTCCTCAGACTGTTTTAATGTCAATAAATTGTTCTTGATATGGTAATATAATCTGCAAGATGTTACATTTTGAGGAATTTGGTTATAAGGAATTATAACTGATAAGGAATCTCTTTTTATTTATAACCCTATGTGAACATATAATTCAAAATATAAAGTTTAATTTGAAAACCAGGAAGTACAAGTAATTTAATATTAGATACTAAATGTGTGTTGAAGAGTATTTGGAGATGTGAATAAATAAATTGGTAGAACAAGGGCCTGGAAGGACTTGACATTTATGCTTTAAAGTTTGTATTTTTGTCTTGACAGTGATGTCATACCATTATGTTAAGTTTTAAAAGGTAGTGTAACAAATTATCATAAACTTAATGGTTTAAAATAACACAAAATTTTCATCTTATAATTGAGGAAGTCAAAAGTTTGAAATGGATTTCACGGAATTTTTCCCTCACAATTATCTGCAGGACTATATGTATGTGGTTTAGTGGTAATTATAAAGGAAAATCTGTCCTCTTGTTTTTTCCAGCTTCTAGAGACTGCCTGCATTCCTTGGCAAGTAATTTCCTACTCCATTTTCAAAGCCAAGATAGTGGCATTTTTAGGCATTTCACTGACTCTGACCTCTCCTCCCTTCCTCCTACTTATAAGGACCAGGATAATGTGATTATCTCAGGATTGTTAACTTAAACACACCTGCAAAACCCCTTTTGCCATGGAAGGTAGCATAACTGCAAGTTCTAGGAATTAGGACATGGACCTCTCTTGTAGAAGCATTATTCACAAACATTTATTGCAGATGACTTCTAAGACAATGAAAAGAATTGAAGGTTGTAATTGAATACATGTAACATGAGATGTTTAAATAAAGCATGTCTTGTGATTGAGTCTAGTAGTAAAAATATGCCTGTTCCCCAATGTCTTCCAATTCTGGACCCAAGGCTGAACTCAAAGTAGAAAAATTTAATGACATAATTATTTTTGCTCTAGATTGATGTGACAGATCATGGATGCTCTTTTAGTAGAGCCCCTGTGTACTTTGTCTGACATTTTTCCATGTTCCATTTCTTTTGCTGCTTAAATATTGGAATTATTTCAAACATTCCAAACATGCAAAATCTGCACAACTGTATATTAAATGGTGTCTCATTTTTACTGCCTCTTTTCAAACAAGTAAGATCTGATGGTAGTCTGTCTTCTATGAGACTGTTGTGTTGAAAAGACTGGGGTTCCTTAATTCTCTGGCTTTTCTTTTTTTTTTTACCCTGAAGATCCATTTAGAAAAGTAGCTGCTGGGGTGCCTGGGTGGCTCAGTTGGTTAAGTGTCTGGCTTTGGCTCAGGTCATGATCTGAGCCCCACATCCGGCGCTGCGCTGACTGCTAGCTCAGAGCCTGGAGCCTGCTTCAGATTCTGTATCTCCTTCTCCCTCTGACCCTCCCGTGCTTATGCTCTCTCTGTCTCTCAAAAAAAAAAAAAAAAAAAGAAAAAAAAGAAAAATAGAAAAAAGAAAAGTAGCTGCTGATTTCAAGGGATTTATCTATTCGATTTTGCTTGGGGTGGATATTAATTTCAAAATTGAAAACATTCTTGTGTAGGGCAAAAGTTAGTATAATTGTTCAAAGTGAAGAAAATTCAGTATGACTTTTGCATTTATTCTGGCGTTAGCCAGGGAAAAATAATTTTGCTGAAATTTTCTGTATACAGGCTGTCATCTACTCTTTTTTCATCTCTGAAGGTGAAATATCCATAGACACAACTGTAAACATGGTCCTTGAGAGGTTTGTCCACGGGACTTCTATAACCAGATTTATAGTTTAGAAATAGTTTAGCTACAGTGTAAAGGGTGTGTGATTTGTAGACTAGGAATTATTTGTATTAATTTGTGTCAGGTTTTCAGAATATTTTTCTATTTCGGTGAGATCAGTGCTCATATGAGCCTGTCCTTGGATATTGCTTAAAAGCACTGATATTATTAGCTAAAGCAACCTAAACATGCTTTGTATTGGGTGATCAAGTCTTTGTTTAGCACAAAGAATTTCTAGAGATATTTCACCTGATGAGAAAATATGAAACTTCACCAAATTTAGTTGCTCCATGGCTTAACCGACTAGACTGTCATTCCATGAAATTTTAACAAAGTTAACAATAAATTGTAAATGAGTTCAGTGTTATAAGTTGCTGTGGAGTAGCAAAAAGAGGAAGAAATATGAAGGGCAAAGCCAGCGAAATTAATATTTAAAGCAGCAATCAATGAAAGTTATCATTCAGAATCTCAGGATATGTTAGGTTCCTCGACATGGAACTCATAAAGCAAAGCTTCTAAAATTCTGGCTTCAGTTTCTGTCGTACTTGAAAGGAACATTGATACCAGCTTGCTGACACCATTTTAAATTCTCCTTTCAGAGGCTGAATAGAAATCAGTATCTTTCTACTGTTACTTTGTTACTATTTGGCATAACTTATCCCTAAATGTCAAAGAGATTTACTATAATACCTTGTCATAAATGTAATAATTCCCTGGCATTTTTGGGATAATAGGGAATTTTCCAAAAGTCAAGTGAAATGTGAATGGCAGAAAAAAAAATTAGAATTCACTTCTTTGTTTTTAGGCTCCAAATAACTGCAGTAATATGTATATCTGTTGTTGGACAGTGCAAGAATTCACTGCTACTAGTCTGTGAAATGTTTCTGTTCTTGCAGGGGGATATATTTTGTAACCAAGTTACTAAAGAGAGCTTATTTAGAGGAAAATACAGTGCGTAGGGAAGGAACACCAGAAACTCCCCATCTAGAATTGCTGAAAGAATTGTAAGAGAAAACAGATGAGTAGAAAACTGAGAGCTGCTTTTTGACATTTAAAAGGTTATTATGTCTAGCTCCTGAAGTAATAACGTAATGGAATTAACATGAAACATGCTTCAGTCTAACATCAGGGCTTAGAAAATTAGAAATATCCAGTGATTGACTATGTTGCCTTGTTAGGCGTGAGCTTCCCATCACTCAAGTGTTTAACTGAAAGCCGGATTGCCATTTTCCCAATATGTTGTTGAAAGTATTGCCTGTGTTGTGCATAAGAATCAATTACAGGAATATGATCCTATTTCTCCTTATATTTCTATGATTACTCAGCCTAACAAAGCGAGATGCTTAGGTGTCCAACTCCCCAGTGAAGGGTATAATAATCTGATGCCCCTGGAAAGAAGACTATCAAGATTCACAACAGACAAATCTAGCTGAAGTCAAACAGTATTGCCCCTAGATATTCGTGGCATACTATTCTCTGTTTGCTTGCAAATATATGAAATAAACATTCTAGGCCATAAATACAACTCATTATGATGATCTTTCTTCCATAACTTATACAGAATGTGACATATCCTAAGTGTTTCAATGTTTGTGATCTTTATCCTCTATAAACAGCAACAAATCTCTAAGTATCTCAGTCTTCTGAGTTTTAGATGTGTTTTGGTACCTGGTAGCTAATTCAAAATAATGATGTTTAGTGATTTGTTTGTTTGTTTGTTTTGTTTGTTCTGAAGGAGAATATCCTAAATTTGCTCCATAGTCACCATCGTTTGGAGTTTCTTTCTGATTGATTTGCCTGGTCCTTGAATTCTAGTGAAATGTGCACATTGGCAGTACTCTTTCCAACATGGGAGAGCTACCATGGAGTTCATAAATCTAATTCCCCAAAGAAATCCAGGAAGGCTATAGACAGTGGTAAGAATCCTTAATGAGAGCTACATAGTAATGAGATTACTAACATTAGGTCTAAGGAGCGGAAAACTAAGCAAAGCATGCAAGATCTTGAGCTACTCATTGGTGTTTCTTTAATGAGATACATTGCTTTTATTTATTCTGTTCTATAGTTAACTACTTCTTTTTCACCTTTTTCCTACTTATTTATTTTCCCTTAGTATCTGGCCCAAATGAGAGATTATTTCATAAGATCCAATCCAGATTGAGTTTTAAAACAGACAAACAAGATAAGTTCAAAGAAACAGCTGGATTTAGAGTACATATCCTCCAGATTTGTATTGTGGACTTTATCTGAAAGATTGAAAAGCATTCTTCATTTAAATGAATTGAACATGATTGGGTTCTGGATTAAATCACTATGTGTCATTCAACCAGAAGTTCAACTTATTACTGCACCTGATTCCAGTTAAATTTTTTATGAGATGCACAACTGGGGAAATTTGAAGCTGCTACCATAAGAGCAGAAGCCAAACACCACCCGAGATTATTACATGCAGCCCCACACCACTCTATACAATGTAAAATGCTATCAGAAAAGTATTTTAGTATAGAAAATAATTCAAAATAGAAAGAAACAAAGCGGGTGTTCACTGACCTACTCCCTTTAGTTTTGTGATTATACTTGGACATATATAAACTGAATGACAAAAGAAAAACAGGTTGACTATATTTATCTATACTCCCACATAAATATCTGTTAGTATATGGAGGTCTTCAAGCAATTAATTTAAGATTTTTTAAATGTCTATTTATTTTTGAGAGAGAGAGAGTGTGTATGTGAAGGAGGAGGGACAGAGAGAGAGGGAGACACACAATCCAAATTAGGCTCCAGGTTTTGAGCTGCCTGCACAGGGCCTAATGTGGGGCTTGAACTCACAAGCCATGAGATCATGACCAGAGCTGAAGTCCGCCACTCAACCAACTGAGCCATCCCAGCACCCTACACAATGAATTTTGATACGCAATATTTTTAGAAGTAAGTTTCATTGTTATAATTTAAAAAACTTGAAAACATCACATAAGTGAACATAATAGGACTCCCAATTACTAATATCAAACATGAACGATTACAGCCTGCAAAGAAATCAAATCGCCATTCTTTTCTATATTTCTCCTCATTTTATTCTGTTGGGAACTTATTTCTGGTTCATTTCATCTTGATATGACTAAAAGAATTGCTGGAAGGAGATGCTTGATGGATAGACTCTTTGTGCAAAATGAGTTCAACTCTTTCTAAATCCTCACATGGAGAACATTTTTCTTTCTTCCCTTCATGAGTACCATGTAAAAAAATAAAGTGACCCTGTTAAAGGAAAGATAATGTTTAAAATATATATTAGCATAAAGTTTAGTTCAAAGTAGTGTGGATTTTGTAATTGGTAAATCTAAGTTTTGTAACTTCAACTGTTCTCTCAGGATAAAAATACAGTGACTTTGCTGAGAAAAGGAGTGAAACCCTTATCCCAAGAGCTAATGTAGAAGAGTTTCACTTTTAGCCAAGGAATATCTATCTACAAAAGTGGTCCCTCCATTTTTCCTTTAGCCATGGCTAAGATTGAATGAAAAATGTATGAAATGTATGAAAAATGGCCTTTAAATAAGTCAAATGCTCCTGGTGATGACAAATTGAAGATATCTAAGCAAGTTTCGGCGTTCTGACTTTGCGGATTTGTGAGATTGAAGGCAGTTTTATGGCCCTCAAGGAAAGATGTTAGTCTTTTGAGGGCCAGGTTACCTGTTAAACACAATAGACACAGTGCCTCAGTCTGGCCATAATTTTAGGGGCTCATTAAAATGTTTTAAACTTAAATTTTTTATTAGGAAAAACAAGCTTTTGGGTGAAAGGAACCATTTTAATATGTTATTAATAATGTTTGTTTTATACCAATGTACTTTAAAAACATAATTTTCATACTTTGTAGGCTCCTTCCTCCATAAAAGGAAAAAGTACCTAGGACCTATTAAATTCATGTTTCCCTACTCACTCTGATCTAAAAAACTAATGAAAGAGGGAATAGAAAAAATGCTATGTGCAATGGTTTTTTAGGTTCAGGACATTCCTTAAATAAAACTCAGCCAGTTTATCAATCATTCATTGAATGGGTACTAATTACCTTCGAGCTGAAGTGATAGCTATAATGTGAATATATTCCAGCAGATTTCAGTTGGAGCCGAAAACATTGTTGTGGGCTTTATTTAAGAGAAAATTGCCATTCCACATGACCCTGCTTCACCAGTCAGTTACTCATTCAAAGATAGCACTAGGTCTCTACTTCAGTGCATTTCAGGTTGTATGATCCATGATGCTATGATTCTACTGCAATGTATTGCTCAAATCTTTCATGTGAATGCAGCACCTGGTCCCTCTTTAACATTTTATGGAACAGAAAATTCATGAATAAAGCCAGAACAACTTCCACTGGCAGATGCCAAATTCTTCCTAAGATGATTGTCTGCACCCACATATGGATTTCTCCATGGTGGTTATTGGCACTGTCTTGTTGAGGGCAGAACTTTGAACTAGGCATGGACAAACCTGATTCTTGCTTGAACCCCTGATTTCTTACCTTGAACTAGAGATACATTCCATGTTGGATTTCGTATGTTCAATTTAAAAAGGAGCTGATTTCTAATTGTCAGTAATGCCATAAAACCATTGTGTTGTTTTCCAGCATGTTTTTATATGATATCTGCTTTCATTGCCTCCAATCTAGACTTTAATCAGCAATTGCTGGGATCTCCTACCAACAATGAGCCCTTGAAATTGTCCACAGATATTTATGATTAACATTACCTCTAGGCTGTAGCATACCTGCCTACATTTTAGGAGGCTCTTGTAATTGCTATATGTCAAAGTTCCAAATCTCATATCCATGGGGAGGTTAGATAATACGCTTAAATAAGGATTGCACTCTGAGTTAACTTGGCCTTAATCTGTGAAGCCTGGTGCAGGTCAAGCTACCTTTTGTGATTGGCTTTTTGACCATGTGATTTACGAGGAAAGGTAGAAGGAATCAGGAGGGTGGATTAAAGCTTTCTAAATAATGAGGAAGGTTGTTAACTATTCATAGCATTTTCTTGGTGCTGGCTTGTATGTGGCTTGAATTTCTTAAAAGTAATGATCTCTATCTCGATCTAGGTAGCTAGCAAAGTGACATAAGATCTTACCATATTGTCAATATGAATTGTACTTTTGCACTGCTTTAATGCACACTAATTATACTGTGGTTTTGTTTAATTTTGAAAGGTACTCAGCAGAAGTTAGTGATTTGCAAATGATTTTTATAAATAGGTTTTTTCTTTTATTAAAAATGGCTGAAACATAATATATATATATACACATACCCTGATGTACTAGCTAGGTCTTCCAGTACAATGATGAATATAAAAAATGGTACTGGATCATCCTTATCTTGTCCCCAGCCTCAGGAAAAACACTAACTATTTCATCATTAAGTAGGTCGTTGGCAATCAATATTCTATAGATCTACTTGATAGAAATGAGGTAGTTGATCTAGTTCCCTTGTACTTCTAGTTTGCTAAGAGTTTTGATCACGAAAGAGTGTTCAATTTTATCAAATTGTTTTTTACATTTAGTAAGATAATTATGATATTCTCATTGTTTTGTAATGTTTCAAATTGTGTTGTTCTTACACCTAGCATCATATACAAACTGTCTGTACTATCCTTTAAAGCCAGTTTCTGAAACTCTCCCTTCTTACCTACTCTAGACCCCTTTGTGGGAAGATACCTCCTAGGTGTTGTCTGTATTTATGGCCTCTAATTTTTACCTTCCCATTTTTCAACATTTTCATAAGAAAATATTAGCACAAAGAGAATTTGAAAATTGCACAGTGAAATCAAGTATATCCACAATCTAGATTCTACAGTTAGCCTTTTATTGTTGCTGCTTTCACATACCTAAGCATGGTAATCTCTCTATTCATCTTGTATTTGAGGTGTTTTGAATCAAGTTGGAATCATCACTTCACCAATAAATACTTTAGCATGCATATCATCAGAGTTTTCCCTTTTTATTCTCTGGAGGAGAAGATTGGTGTTCTTTCTTCAGTAGGTGGGAAAATTTTCTAAAATCATCCAGGTTTTGAGCTTTCTTGGTGAAAAGGTTTTTGGTTACTGATACAGTATTTTCAAATGGACATGGGATTCTATTCCCATTTTCCTTTTCCTCTTCTCTTTCAGTGTATATTCTTTAAAATTATTTTGAAATAAATGGAGATTTACAAGAGGTTGGAAGGAGTAATACAGAAAGATCCTGTTTACCCTTCACTCAGTTTACCCCAATGATAATATCTCATTATAGCTGTATTCCAGAATTACAATAAAAAAATTAACATTGAGGGGCACCCAGATGGCTCAGTTGGTTAAGCTGCTGACTTTAGCTCAGGTCCTGGTCTCACAGTCTGTGGGTTTGAGCCCCGTGTCAGGCTCTGTGCTGACAGCTCAGAGCCTGGAGCCTGCTGCAGATTCTGTGTCTCTCTCTCTGTTCTTCCTCTACTTCTGCTCTGTCAATCTCTCTCAAAATTAAATAAACATTAAAACAAATTTAAGTAAAAAATTAACATTGATACAATCTACTGATACTGTTCAAATTTCATCAGGTTTACACCCACTTGTTTGTGTGTGTATTTAGTTCTCCATCATTCTATGACACATGTATATATTCCTGTGGCCACAACCGCAGTGAAGGCACAGAACAGTTCCATCATCCCTCTGGCTACCTTTTATGAAAATTGCTGTCTCGGTTCCTAATGTATTTTCCCTTTCTGTTATTTTGTTATGTTTGGAATGTTATATAATTGAAATTATAAAGTACATTACCTGGGACTGGCTTTTCTTTGGTGACCACTATTCCCTTGATACAAGGTTTTGGGTGTATTTGTTGCCTTTTTTGCTAAGTAATATTCCAAGGTGTAGGGTAACATGGTTTGTTTAAGCATTCACTCATTGAAAAGCATTTAGGGTGCTTCCATTTTGGGGTTATTAAGGAAAAAAAATGCTGTAAATGTTAGTATGCAGGGTTTTGTATGAGCATAAGGTTTTTCTCCAACTTGCATCATAATCTTCCCCCCTTAATGGGTCACTGCAAACAATAATAATTGGATATCATCGCTCCTTTTAAAATCTTTTTGAAAACCCCCATATCCCTCTAGCTTTTGCATTATTTCCCCTTATCTCTATCATAAAGAAAATTACATTGAGGTAATGGTAACTTCCAAGTATACTATTAGTCAAATTGTCTCAACGTCCTAGAACACAAATGTTCAAAGACTGAATTAAAATGCTTTAAACATTTGGTTTATTAAATCAATACAAAGTAAACTGAGAATCAGAAGACAGGGTAAGTTCACAAATTTAGGATAAGGTGCAAACAGAATATGTGGAAGACATATACTCACTGATCTTGATCTAAATCTCTCCTCTCCATTCTCTCTTATCTCTTATTAAAATATTACAATCTTAGAACTCTTAATCTATCTCACTGTGTCACCACCCATATACAAGTCTTGTAGTAGCTACATGCGAAATGAATCCTGATTACAAATATTTCTTATCCTCTCAAACTCTAGCATTCCAGCCAACACCTCAATCAACTTTTTCTTTCAAGACTAGCACAATACTAGCTTAACGTATTGAACAAGAATCAGTTTCTTTGCAAATCTTCCAGAGTTATCTTCAAACAATGAAAGTCCCTTTTCGTAATCTATTAGCCTACAAGCATACCTGTGAGGCCCCTACTAGCTTGTCAGATTTTTTTTTTTCCTGAGTCTAACCATTCCTCAAATACTTGGAGTGAATCCCAGTGATGGTTCCTCTGCTGTTGTAATCCTCTGACTGGAAAGCTCTTAGACCAGTTGGTCAGAAGGATTTTCACTTCATTTAAGTGTGTGCATACATATCCCTTCCTTAGAGAGCATTTTCTTAGCCAAGTTAATGAAAAGAGCTAGATTCACCCTTACCACCTGTCATATGATATTCTTCCTTTATTTTATTCATAAAGTTCAAAATTTCCAAAACTTCAGAAATATGACATGTTTACATATTTATATGTCCATGTTCTTCATACATGTGTTTTATATCCGCATATGTGTGTGTATCTTGCTTTTCTCTCTGCAACTTGGGCTTCATCCTCTCCTTAATTAAATTGTTAAGATATGAACACCTAGGTTAGTGCCTGAAATATATCAGACATTGACTAAAAAAGAGCAAAATACATGATTTCCATAATTCAATCTTGTCTTTTTGCCCAGATTCATCCCATGATTTTGTCTGCTTTGTGAAGTATATCTTGTACCAAAGTGCATATTAAGATCTTTATAGGTCTTATCTTTTTTCAAAAGTTGTGAAACAGGGGAGAAAGGCATCAAAGCGATGAAAACATTTATGCCATGGAATCAGACACATATTCCATAGTTTCTAAGTGTCTCCTCTATTACTATTAGTTGTATTGAATTGTATTGCAATTTATAAGGTGGTTTTTTTTTTGGTTCATTATCTTAATTTAATCTCCAAAATAATCCTGTGAGTTATAGAAAGAAGATTTTCCTATATCCTTTTTAATAAACAAAGAGATTCGGGGAGATTAAGTATGCTATTCAATTATACCTAATTAATAGTAGAACTAGGATTTGAATTCCAGATCTGGTACTCATTCAAATATACTACTTTGTCTTTTCAAATGATGCCAACATGTAGGAAATAAAATGTATTTATTGGTGAATTTTAACTTATTGATGACAACCACCATTCTACTCTGGTTTGATGAGTTTGACTGTTTTTGATTTCACATATAGGTGAGATCAGCACAATTTCCCTCTCTGTGTCTTGCATATTTCACTTAGCATAATGGTCTCTAGCTTCATCCAGCTTCATCCATGTTGTTGCAAATAGCAGGATTCCCTTCCCTTTGGATATATGTGTGTATATCTATTGCAGGACTTTTTCTAAATGATTCCTTCAAAGCACCTCTGGTTTGCCTATATAGGGATGGGAACAGCCCTTATCTGCTCCAATGATGTATGCTTATGCATAAGTCATTCCAGACTTCCCCGAGTGCTTTTCTGAATGTCCTGTGGGGAAATGGCTTCACTCCACAACTGGAAGCCCTTAGAATGGAGAAAATTCTTCTCACCCATTATTCACATACATGATTCTGAGCTGCAGTGTGCTGTTTAGGGAAAAATACCATGAACAACTAATGTGCTGTTATATAAACAATGACCATTTTTAATACTGTGCTTCGATTTAAAACACAGTTAATAAACTTCCTTCTCAAATCACATGATATTCAACTTGCTGAGATTTACATTAAGAATGGAAAGATACAGATAGATATAAACTGAGACTAATTGTATTTGATGATAGAGAAGAGGTACCTTGCTTTAGTGGCAACTGATAAAGTGTAAAATGTCAGAGATGAGAGAGCTGGCTGGGATGTTTTTACCTATTTAACAAAGGCAACACTGAATACAAAATTATACACTTAATCAGCTACTTTGGGAAAGAAAGATAACTTCAGGGAGCTTTGATAGCTCAGAGGATCATAGTAGAAATGTGATTTTTTTTAAATAAATAAAAGTTGTGAAGTTGTAATCTAGTCTTTTTGCAGAGTCACAAATGGAGTACATTTTATTTAGTGCTTTGTCGAATAATTATTTTAAGGGTTCAGTGGTTCATTCGCACATCCATAATATTTTAATTTGTTTGAATTCAGTTTGCTAATATTTTGTTGAGAGTTTTTGCACTGGGACATTAATTTGCACTGAGATATTGACCCATAATTTCCTTTTATTATAGTGTCTGGTAGTGCAGGGTGCTAAGTGCATGGACATGTGGTAGCACCAGGTTCAGGGAAGCCTTAGGTCTCTCTTGTTCAAGTTGCTGGGGGTTCACAGCATTGTCCACCGCGTGTTCCTTGGAGAGCGCTGTGGGTGTCCACACTGGATGCAAGGGCTATTGGGTTTCTTGGCAGCACTTCCAGGTCCAGTGGTCAGACACCTGGGCAGGAAACAGTGCTGGCCAAAGTCACTGGTGTGCACATGCTCAGCTGTGGAAGCCAGCCCTGGGTGTCTGTGCAGTGGTAGGGGCTGATTACAGACACATGCACAGTGGTGGAGTTGGGCAGGAGGCATGGACTGGAGCCAAGTACAGGCACACTGGCACCTGCAGAAGGATGTATGTGCACAGCTAGAGGGGTTAGCTGCAGGTGAGTGCAGTGGTGGAGGCCAGTGACAGAAAATGGCGTCTGATTTGGGCCCACAAGCAGCTGTGGGGGCCCTGGCTTTCATCATGCTCTCTAATGGCTGCACAGTCTCTCCCAAGCATTCACACACCATTGGAGGCCAGGGAAAGGCATCAGATGGGTGATGTAGAAGTACACAGCTAGTGTGGGCCAGCCTCAAGCATATACATGGAGTTGGGGGGTCACTCATGGGGATCAGGTCTGTCATCTTGCACTGTGCAGTTGGGTAGGCCTAGGCTGGCTGTAATTGCATTCCTGGGGCTCGGGTCATCAGTGGGTGTAAGGAGCTGGAAGGACTCCAGTTGGTGATAGTGAATGTGAATACCTATGGGGCAAAAAGCTGGTGGAATAATCTGCAGGATTCACAGACTTGTGTGCTGACCTTTGGTTTTATTCAGTGATGACAGCTGCTGTGTTTGCAGAACAGATTGCTGTGAATCGCACCTGCTCTTGCTTCATGGATACCTTGGGGAGCCTCTGCTTTTCTTCCTTTTTTTTCAAGCCATCTCTGTATGTCTTGGTCTTGCTGGTTTGGGTGAAGTCAAACTGAAGTGGAACTCTTGGGATGCCCTCAAAGGCTGGGGAGGCTGGTTGCTCACCCTGTTCTTTGTTTCCCAGCAAAGGGACTCCTTTCCAGTTGGGGAGCTACCTTTGGCACTGTGCAAGCTGGCTTGGGGGATGGGATGATATGTAAAATGAGGGCAACTCCCTTTTTATGAAGATATTCTCAGATTTCTTTGTTCCATTTGTTGTTGAAATTTAGGTACTTCAGAGCTCTCCTGGAGAGCTTTGTTGATAGCTGTCTAATTGTTGATCTCTGGGAAAGATAGACTGGGGTCTACTGTACCACCCTTTTGGTGATGTTATTCTCCTATCATGATCTTTATTTTTCATTCCAGCTTCTGTACTGTTTCTAGGGAGAGTCACTAAAACTTTAAAATAGTTGTCTATTAAAACTGAGGTCTGCTTATCTGTAATTCTTCATAATTTTTTTCTCCTCCCTCCCGCTTTCCCTTCCCTGTCCTCTTCCCTTTCACCCTCCCTCTCTCCCTTCCCGTTCAATGAAAGCAGGAATCTTGTCTGCATTCTTCACTGCTTTATTACAGACAAATATCACATAGGGAAGTACTTAAGAATGTTTAATGCAGTAGATATATAAGTATAATTTTCCATATATCCCATAAACCCATACTTTTCAAATCCTTACTGATGCTTATAATAAATCCTTACCTCTCTAAGGAAGATTTTACCTCATTGTTGTAAATAAATTGCCTGTGTATTTTTATGGAAATATTACAGTCAAGATTTAATGTTTAGGTTTGTGATCTAACCCAACTTAATATTTGTATATGGAGTGAGTGTTTGACATTGTTTGTCCTCCCAACATGAATATCTATTTTTTTGTCAAAATAGTTTCCTTTACCTGCAGAATTAACTTGCTACATTAGTTGAAAATCAGTTAATCATGCATGGGTGTGACTCTGACCACTCATGTGTTGAATTTATCTATTTTTAGACTAATATCTCACTGTCTTGATTATAGTAGGTCTTGAAATCAGGTGGTTCAAATTTTCACTTTGGCTACTTGAGATTTTGTATCCTATATAAAAGTTGACGTCAGCTTGTCAATTTCTATAAAAAAATCTGCTATCATTTTGACTAGAACTGCATTGAATCCTGTATACCTAACTTTGGGGAGAATGGATAATTTAGTAATTTCTGATCTTCCAACACATGAATGTATTTGATCTTTTACTTAAGTCTTTTTAAATTTCTCATTTTAAGATCTTGTATTTATTCCTAGCTATTTGATGTTACTTGTGATATTAATAAATTGAATAGCATTTTCTTTTATAGAACAATAGCATCTGCAAATAGAGAGTTTTACTTTTTGGCCTTCTAATCTGTATGCCTTTCATTTAATTATCTTCTAGTACAATGTTCAATAGAATTAAGTGGCTGATAGCCTTGACTTGTTTTTGACCTTTGAGAAAGTATTCAGTATTTGAACATTAAGTATATATTCGTTGTTCATGTTTTATTGCTGATACTTAACAGATTGAAGTGATTGTCTTATATTTTAGTGTGCTGTGAATATTTTCTTCAGATTCATGAATGAGCATTGAAGTTGCCAAGTGCTTTTCTATGTATTCATTAAGGAGAGTATGTATTTATTTATTATTTTTTACTCAGCTAATGCCACAAATTACTTTGCTTTTCAAATGTTAAACTAACCTATTTCTTAGGTGAGATACAACTGGTCATGATCTAATGTATTTTTAATACATCATTTGGTTAAATATTCTATTTCTTGTGGCTATACTAAAAAGGGATATTAGTCTCTGATTTTTCCTTCTAGTGTCTTCGTGATATTTTGGTAAGAGGCTTTTATTTGTCTCCTAGAACAGGTTGAGGTGTTTTCTGTTTCCCGAAAATATTTAAAACTGGTATTTTTTCATTTAATGTTTGAATTACACACCTTCAAACTTTATGTCTAACGTTGTCTAATATATCCTTTTATCACCTGCCACCTGAAATGGAACTGTTTGTCTGGGACCCTTTGAAAATTTTTTGACTTATGTCACTCCTCTTTACCTTATTTTGGAAACAGTAACATAGGGTATATCTTCACCACAAACTCATCTCAATTTTGGCTTTCATAAATCTGAATCATCATGGTAGCTCCTTCTGCTATATGACACAAGGGGTATCTTACGCCTTTCCTTTTCTCCCTCCTTCATTTAGCACCTGGTGTGTGATCCAAACATAGTAAATGAGGTACATATACTCTGTACTTTGATTCTGGAGGGAGTGAAACGAAGGCACAGGGTCAGACTGTGATTTTTACTATGGCTATAGCTGAGTACGGGGTCCACGTGTGCAATTAAGAGTGCTGAGAGTATGTAGTATCCACTCTGTGGTCAGAGCTGACTGGTGTAGGCGGTGATGGTGCTGGCAGTAACAGCACAGTGGGGTTACTCCTTGCCAGCAGACTGATGGTGACTAGCTCTGTTTGGATCCTGACACAGCCTGATTTTCAAGATTTTTCTCTGACTTTCTTATTCAGAGTCCTTTTAGCTAGGGCTATTCAGAATCAGTCTCTGTTCTTTGTAACCAAAATCATTTGTTAATATTCTTACCATAGCATGGAGAATATTGCTCTTCATATAACAGATGTATCATGTACTTACTTTACTTCCAAAGAAGTTTGAGTAACCAATGTGCTCCAGTTACACATAAGTATTATGCATTTGTTTGTGGCCTCATGTTACTGTTCAGTTCTAGTAGTTTCTTTTCCCCTGAAATAAGAATTGTATATATGAAATATATTAGCTATGGGAGAGCTGCCATGTAGCTTTTTATGTTAAAAAACATATATAAATGTGTTTTTTATCCAAAATTTAAAAAAAAGGATCTATCATGAAGCTTTTACAGTTTTCAAGGGTATTTGGAATGAGATATTTTTCCACTGAAAGAAAATAATAGAGTTGCATGTAACTCTTATGAACATGAAAGACTTCAATGAGATTTTACATTGATAGAGTGCCTCAGCATGTCAGCTTCCAAAGGTAAAGTCTAGGGTCAGGAATTGATCCTTAGGGAAGGGAATCTTTAAAGTTTTATAAAGGTCAGAGCATTTCACCTCAGAGTTGTTTCTTAATGGCTATTCTGGATCATTGTATGGTCAATTTGATTGATTGTGCCATTTGAGGCACCTAAAAGGGGAAAAAAATGCCAAAAAATGGCCAATATGTTGGTTACTTGTAGAAACATCCTAGAGAAAAAATGTCCTTTATTATGTGGAATTTCATGTAAAATTTTGTTTTATAGTGGAAAATATTTGGAGTTGACAGCAATTAAAACATACATAAAGGCAGAGACACACAAAATATTTCTATTAGTCTTTCTAATGCCTATTTATGCACATCTACCTTCCCCCCAAATTGAAATTTGTAATGATAGACAGGATAATCATATTATAGTACAACAGTCCATGAGATACTAGGCTTAAGGCAATGATAACACTAACACAACAACAACAGAATATGTTTCTCCCTTTGGCTCCCTAGTTTGAGGATGACATAAAATCAAGTAATATCTCCCTAATTATTATAAGATGAAATACAACGAAGTTATAATAGAAGAAAACAATGTTATCTGAAAGCCAGTCAATGGTTGGCTTTCTTTCTTCAACCCATATTCCTAACTTATGGAGAAAATTAATTATATCTTGCTATAAGCTAACTACTTAGTAATTATATAAACTTGAACAAACTGGATAATCTCTGTGAACCTCAGATTCTTCCATTTATAGCTGGTAACTTTTTCTGTAAGACTGGGTAATACCAGTATTTCCTGGAATAGCTGTGAAATTTAAATGGGATAATGTAAAAGTAAAGCACGTAGCATCATGGCTATCATATACTGGAGCTCAAAGAATTTAGTAATAATGATGTCCCTCCTACTTTCAATGGCCATCTTGAACACAAGGAAAAGTTTTGAAAATACAATATTTGACTCCTATCAATTAGAGCTCATACCTGAGTAGAAGAGAATAGTGCCATTTTCAGTAAATCCGGGACAACCAGATTTTCCCTCCAGTTTTGAAGATTCCTGATTTATTTCAGAAGCAGCAAAAGAAATGGCTTACTTACATTAAAGAACCATGAAGTATGAAAAATATGTGCCAGACCTTAAAATCACACTTAGAGGGGTTGCCTGGTTGGCTCAGTCCCCTACGTGCCAGACGTCGGCTGGGGAAGACCGTGTCGCCGTTCGCTCCATGAGTCCTACCTAGCACTGCATGGCGTCTCTGCTGTCAGTCAGCTTTGGATTCTCTGTCTCCCTCTTTCGCTGCCCCTCTCTGGCTTGCTCTCTTGCACATGTGCATGTGTACTCTGGCTCTCTAGCTCACTCGCTCGCTATCTCTCTCTCTGGCTCTCTGGCTCTGTCTCTCTCTCAAAAATAAATAATGATTAAAAAATCACACTCAGAGGAGCAAAGTACCAACAATGAAATTGTTGTGAGGACACCGACACCCAGTGGAAGGAAAAATGGATTCATCTATCATATCTTGCACTGATTCCAACATATATGTGTGACGCACACATATACTCACAATGGAATATTGCTCAGTCATCAAAAAGAATGAAATCTTACCAATTGCAACAATGTGCATGGACTTAGAGAGTATCCTGGGAAGTGAATTAAGTCAGTCACAGAAAGTCAAATACTGTATGATTGCATTCATGTGGAATTTAAGAACCAAAGAGGTAAAAATAGTGGGAGAAAAACAGAGGGAAACAAAAAAAGAAAACTTATTCTTAACTATAGAAAACAAACTGAGGGTTGATGAATGGGAGGTGTGTGAGGGATGAGCTAAATGGGTGCTGAGTGTTGAGGAAGGCTCTTGTATGGGCCCTGGGTATTGTATGTCAAGTAAACACTAGTGGACTAATGGGAGAGAAAAGTCATGTAACTGAGAAACCACTTTAAGAGCAAGTTAACTGGAAAGAGGAATTTAATCATGTGAACAATGAGATAGGAACATGAGTAGTGAAACTTTTTGGACAAATTGTGAAGAATAATGGATATAAGGCTATGAATTCATTCTATGGCATACGTGATTTATAGATAATAGTGAATTATAGGAAATTGTGTATCAAAGAGACCATATATTTAAAATATTCTTAAAGATACATCTGAAAGCAATATGTATAAAAAAGTATGGGAATAATTTTACTCCATATCCAATTACAATCAGATACAGCATGTTATTATAGGCAATAAATCCTGCTTTAAATTAGTCATACATTCAAATTTCGGTTCTGATATTTACAGTTTTAAAACCATACAACAAATTTTTTCTTCTGTGGCTGGCCCATTTCACTTAGCATAATGTCGTCCAGGTCTATCCATGTTTTCACAAATAAATTTCCCTCTTTTTAAAGACTGAATAGTATTCTATTGTATATGTGAACCAAATTTCTGTATTTATTGGACACTTGGGTTGTTTCCACATCTTTCCTATTATGGTCAATGTCACAATAACATGGGAGCACAGATAAGTCTTCAAAATATTCATTTCAATTCCTTTGGATTTATACTCAGAAGTAGAATTGCTGGTTCATACAATATTTCTATTTTTAATTTTTTTATGAACTGCTGTACTATTTTCCATAGTAGCTGAACCAATGATACCACTTATATGAGCAATGTAAAGTAGTCAGACTCCTAGAAGCAGGGAGTATAATGGTAGTTGCAGGGAATGAGGAAATAGGAAGTTATTAGTCAGGAGGTATAATGTTTCAGTTATGTAAGATGAATAAGTCGTAAAGATCTACTATATAGTATAGTGCCTATAGTTAACAATACTGTATACTTAAAATGTTGCTAAGAGAGTAGACTTTATGTCTAGTGTTCTCACGCAAAAATAATAAATAGAAAATGTAGGATATTTTTGAAGGTGATCAATATGTTTATGACGTAGATTGTGGTGGTCTCTCAAGAATATACTTATCTCCAAACTCAACTTGTATACATTGAATATTATAGCTTTTTATATGTCAATCATAACTCAATAAAGTAGTTTTTAAAAAAAGACAAATTATTTAACTCTTCCTGGGCTCAGTATAGGTTCAGTATTTATAATCACTTTAGTCAGAAATAATGTGCTCATATTATTGAGCCTACTACTTTCATAGTCTTTGCACATCTCTATCTATACTGATTTCATTTAGCAATTTTAATCTAGTCTTTTCCTTCCCTCCCATCCACATTATTCAAGCATTTAACTAGTGCCAATCACACTGTTTTCTCTGGGGCTACTCACATTTGTCTTCTTATATTTCACATGCCATTTGTTGTGAATGCCTTTCTTCCTCATCTATGTACCTAATATTTTCTTCGACTTTTAAGATTTAACCAAAGTGATATTTTCTATAAGAGTAACTTCTACACCAGTCTCTCTGCCCTATGACAGAATGGAATGTTTTATCTCTTGATTGCTTATGGCACTGTGCATTAGCCTTCTTAAGACTTTGCTTTCTAGATGTCTGTCTGTTGTACTTTTCTTTTCTGGATCTGTTCCCTAAAACCAATCTTTTATACTCATTTATATGGCCCCATCAATTATTTAGCCCACTTGTGCTGTGGCAAGAATAAAACAGGAAAGAAAGTGAAGGTAAAGAATTCCAATGTTTACCATCTTTGAAGACAAAAGTGAAGAAATCAGAATAAATCAATCTCCCAAACCTAGGATTCCATGGAAAATATACAGGTAACATGAAAATGTTTCACTACAAGGGATGGCTGATCAGAATTTTCATGCCTTTATCCAGATTAATAGGCAGTTTTGTACACTGATAGGACACTGGGAAGCAACTCGCTGTGCTGATGGTGAGAGAATCTATGTCCTTGATGGCCATGTGTCTTGGAGAACATACCTGGTATTCATGCATAACTTACTGAAAAACAAAGAACAGACTTGAAATGTAATAAAGACCTGTTTTTCTAGTTGAAGAGATTTTTAAAAGGGCAGTGATGCTGCCCAGAATGTATAGAATTTATCTTTGAGGGAAATAAATTGAACATAATATACACTAGAGGGAGAAAAACCCATGATAGGTAAATCCTAAATCAATGAATGAACTCAGTGATTATAAATGGAAGTGAGGAAGGGCCATAGCCTTTTTGGCCAAGTATTTTAGGCTTCAAAGAGGGAATAAGCCAGGGATGTCAAGACATCATAGATGTCTTCAGAGAAAGAGAAACTTGTAGCTTCTCTATGTGAATGATGATCAAATAGTAATTAAGATAATTAAATACTAGGTGATGACCCATGTAGAATTCCTCATTCTAGTGTTTGGGGGTGCAGTTTAACAAGATGATGTAGTTAAAGGGCCTGTGTCTGTCTGCCCAGGAGTTTTGTTACTATCGTGTGTTTTCTGGGAATGGGCACAAGGTGTATCATCAAAATGAACAGAAACTAGGGCAGAAGCTCCAAGTCAGTACCAGAGATGCAAAATTGTGCCATTTCCCAGGGCAGATTCCAATGTAGAAGAAGATAGTCCTTAGATCAAGAGTAAAAGAAAGTAAAGCATGGGCACGGTGGTCAGGAAGTAGAGATGGAAAGAGACAAATTGCTTATAATATAGGTGCTTACTGATGCAGTTAAAGCATAAGGCAAATTTTTATAAAATTCAACAAACATGGGCACTGGGGAGATAAAATGGGTTTCATCACGTCTTTGAAGGACATGAATGGAATAATTGAAGAGTATTAGAGACTATAAATTTAGATACAAATAATAGAGTTAGAAGAAAATTATGGGGAGAAAGGACGATGTCATAGGGAGGCTTTTCAATCTGTAAAACAAGAATAGCTTTAGGGGATTTGGCAGAGGAGGACTGGCTGTAAGGGACCTGACCTAAACCCCATTTTTATAGATGCATCTATTGGTTTGAAGCAGAAAGACAAGGACTTTCAAGAATAAGGTCGATTTGGACAGTACCAGGTGGGGTATAGTTATGTGGAAATGCTGATTAGGATCCATGGAGCTATAAACAGAGGCTTTTGGCTCACACGGTGACTCATTTGATCCGTCTTCATTTGAGGTTCAGAATTGTTAGAGTTTCTCTCTCCCCTCCACCTCTCCTGCCCTTCCCAGCCTCTTACTACTTTTTGTTTTCTTGCCTTAATATATTTACTTTATTATATATTTTTACTTAGTATAAATTCACTGAGGAATCCCAAATGTTGATCACTAGTAGGATGGGTCCTACTCTTGAGGAACTGGAAGTCTGACTGGAAGAACTGAAGTCAGTTCCTCAGCCCCTCTGGGTGAGATGCTTCCCACAGTCCGTTCTCCACTACTAGTATGTTTTGCACAAGGGGGTATTTTTCCAGTCTATTATCCTGCCATATGCTGGATATCCTATTTTTTTTCTTGCAGGTTTGCTTTAAATTCAAGTTAGTTAACATATAGTGTAGTATTGATTTTAGGAGAACTTAGTGGTTCATCACTTAAATATAAAACCCAGTGCTCATCACAAGTCCACTCCTTAATGCCTATCCACCCACTCACCTCCCCCCCCACCCATCAATCTGTGGTTTTTAGTCTGTAGTAAAGAGTCTCTTATGGTCTGCTTCCCTCTCTGTTTCTTTCTTATTTTATGATCATCTGTTTTGTTTCTTAAGTTTCACATATGAGTGAAATCATATGATATTTATCTTTTTCTGACTGACTTATTTCACTTAGCAAAATACACTTTAGTTCTGTCCACATCATTGCAAATGGCAAGATTTCATTCTTTTTGATGCATACACACACACACACACACACACACACACACACACACCTATAATATAATAGATGACCACATTTTCATTATCCACCTAGTTGGTGGACATTTGTGTTCTTTGCATACTTTAGCCTATTGTTGATAGCACTGCTACAAACATTGGGATGCATGTGCCCTTTCGAATCAGTATTTTTTTTATCCTTTGGATAAATTCCAAGTAGTACAATTTTTTGGTCATAGGGTAGTTCTATTATTAACTTTTGGAAGAACCTCCACATTATTTTCCAGAGTGGCTCCACCAGTTGGCATTCCCACCAACAGTGCAAGTGGGTTCCCTTTTCTCCACATCCATGCCAACATCTGTTGTTTCCTGAGTTGTTAATTTTAGTGATTCTGATAGGTGTGAGGTGGTATCGTGGTAGTTTTATTTGTGTTTCCCTGATAATAAGTGATGTTGAGGATTGTTCCATGTGTCTGTTAGCCATCTGGATGTCTTCTTAGGACAAGTGTCTGTTCCTGTGTTCTGCCCATTTCTTAACTGGATTATTTGGGTTTTTTGGGGGTGTTCAGTTTATTAAGTTCTTTATAGATTTTGGATAATAGCCCTTCACTCAGTATGTCATTGGCAAATATGTTCTCAAACTCTGTAGGTTGTCTTTTAGTTTTGTTGACTGTTTCTTTGCTGCACAGAAGCTTTTTTATCTTGATGAAGTCTCAACGGTTCCTTTTTGCTATTGTTACCCTTGCCTTCAGTGATTTGTCTAGTAAGAAGTTGCTACAGCTTAGGTCAAAGAGGTTGCTGCCTGCATTCTCCTCTAGGATTTTTAATTTTTTACTTATTTTTGAGATAGACACAGTGCAAGTAGGTTAAGGGCAGAGAGACAGGAAGACTCAGAATTGAAGAAGGCTCCAGGCTCTGAGCTTTCAGAAGAGTCTTACCAAGAGCTCCAACTCACAAACTGTGAGATCCTGACCTGAGCTGAAGTCAGATGCTTAACTGACTGAGCCACCCAGGTGCCCCTCTGCTCTAATACTTTAATGGTTTCCTTTCTCACATTTAGGCTTTTCATCCACTTTGAATTTCCTTTTGTATATAGTGTAAGAAAGCGTCCCAGTTTCATTCTTCTGCATGTTACTGTCCAGTTTTTCCAACATCATTTGTTGACAAAACCGTCCTTTTTTCCATTCGATACTCTTTTCTGTTTTGTTGAAGATGACCATGTAGTAGTGGGTCCATTTCTGGGTTCTTCATTCTGTTCCATTAATCAATGTGTCTGCTTTTGTGCCAGTACCATACTGTCTTGATGATTACAGTTTTGTAAGACAGCTTGAAGTTTGGAATTGCGATGACTTTCTTTGTTTTCCTTTTCACTTTGCTTTTATTTTTCAACATTACCTTGGCAATTTCGGGTCTTTTCTGATTTCATACAAATTTTGGAATTGTTTGTTCTAGCTCTGTGAAAAATGTTGGTGTTATTTTGATAGGGATTGAATTGAATGTGTAGATTGCTTTGGGTAGAATAGACATTTTAACAGTATTCTTTCAGGATGCCTGGGTGGCTCAGTTGGTTAAGGATCTGGCTTCAGTTCAGGTCATGATCTCATGGTTCATGGGTTCGAGTCCCGAACTGGACCCTGTGCTGACAGCTAGCTCAGAGCCTGGAGGCTGCTTCAGAATCTCTATCTCCCTCTATCTGACCCTCCCCTGCTCGCTCTGCCTCTCAAAAATAAAAAAAAGATATAAAAATTTTTAAAATAAAAAACTAAAAAACCAGCATTCTTCCAATTTTGAGCATGAAATGTTTTTCGATTTCCTTACATCTTTTTAAGTTTTTTTTCATAAGCATTCTGTAGTTATCAGCGTACATATCTTTTATCTGTTTGGTTAGGTTTATTCCTAGGATATCTTTTTGTAAGGTTAATGGAAGCTGAATGGAAATGGATGCCTAAATTTGAATTCAAGATCTGATGGAAGGAGAATAAATTTGCAAGCCTTTATGAATTTGAGAAAGATCACAGATTTGAGAAATATTTGATACAGGCTAGAAAGATAATATTTTTAAATGAATTCTGAAGTTATGAATACTTTTGGAAAATTCTAGTTCAGAAGCTGCAGTTGAAGTGTGGTTTAGAGTCCAGGGAACATATGCAAGAACTCTGTGGGATATAATGAACTCAGCCCATAAGAAACCTTTTATGGTCTAGTTTGAGTCAAGGGTTAGCTTGTGTGGATGATACTGAGAGAGGAGGAGAGTTTTGAAATGACTGAAGAAGTGCCTGTGGAGGAAAATAAAGCGATTGGAAAATAGGTCAGAGAAGAAAAGCGGGATATGCAGCATGGATTGTTTTAAATGAATAGATTTCCAGATTCTTCACTTTCATTATATTGTTTTAATACTCCCTTAGAACTTGCATGCACTCACACTAGCCCTTTTTTATAGTTGTCTATTTTATACATAATACATTATCTTTTTAAAATAGTTTATTGTCAAATTGGTTTCCATATACCACCCAGTGCTCTTCCCCACAAGTGCCCTCCTCCATTACCACCACCTCCCTTCCCCCTCCCACTCCCCCTTTAACCTCTCTGTTCATTTTCAGTATTCACTAGACTCTCAGGTTTTGTGTCCCTCTCTCTCCCCAACTTTCTTTCCCCCTTCCCCTCCCCATGGTCCTCCATTAGGTTTCCCCTGTTCTCCTGTTAGACCCATGAGTGAAAACATATGGTACTAGCCCTTTTTTGTACATTAAACCATAAGGGCATAATCCCTGCCCTACCTCACCTAACCCAAACCTTCTTGCATTGTCCAAGTTGTAAAATCCTCTTGGTTAGAAGGGGATAATGTGCAGACCGCAGCACTGATTGGGAGGAGCTTCCCTTAATGATTGTTCAAGCCATTCTAAATCATGTAGCTTACTGATTATGCTGTTTATATATTTTTCTTTAAGGGTAAAACTTGTCCCTTATTAGGATTACTAAACTCTCAACAACAGAAGTTGTAGAGAGTATTGGCCCTCATGCTTTTAACCCAGTAGTTGTTAATGGGAGGTGTCTTGCTCCCCAGATAACATTTGACAATATCTAGAGAATTGTTTATTGTCATGAATGTGTGTGTGTGTGTGTGTGTGTGTGTGTGTGTGTGTGTGTGTGTTGGTGCTACTAGCATGTCGTGAATAGAGGTCAGAAATACTGTTAAACATACTACAAATGCAAAGAAACCCCATCCCTGCCAATGTCATTAGTTCAGAGGTTGAGAAGCATTATTTTAAATGTAAGTGGAATACTTTTTGAGATACTGTATTTTTCAAAATGCAGTAGATAAAACCATAAGATAAATAAGTTTATTGTTTCAGTAACAGTCATTTCTCACTTTATTATATATTATAGGCTATTTAATATATTCTACTTAGTATTTTAAAAACAAGGTTCTTTAAACTTAAGATAATAAGTATAGAGATCAATTTAAAGTTCTGGTGAGAAAGAAGTTGCCTTTCTCTCTGCTCAGAATAACACATTTTTCTTACATAGCCTCATCTCCATCAGTAATTTGTTAAAATGTCGCCTTTTAAATAAGGTCTTCCTCAACCATACTATTCAAAATCATAATCTATCCTCACATCCATACATTCCTATTGTCCTTCTCTGCTTTAGTTTCCCTGATCACTTACCAGCATATAATGTAAGTTTTACTTCATTATTTTAAAGTAATAATATTAGTCCTTCCTCCTATTAGGGTAGGTATATCCTGTTTTGTTTAAGGCTGCATTCCACGCAACTAAAGAATGTGTTGCAAAAAGTAGGTATTTAATAAACATTGGTAAAAAGAATGAAAAATTCTATTGTAAAGCAGGGGACACTTTGAAAGGATTCTAGAAAGCAGTTGGAAGATAGTAGACACAATGAGTAAGAAATGGACATGGGAAGGTTATAGAGGGAATCTGTAAACTTTTTCCTTCAGGATACACAGGGAATGTGTTTGATTTTAGTAGCCAAGAGATGCCCCTCAGGATCCTAGACTGTCCAGAGGAACTGGAGCTGCCCACGTGAAAATAGTAAGCAACTAATAATGTAGCAAACAGGAATACACAGAAAGGGCTGACTCAGAAGTGAAGAAAAATACTGAAAATAATACAGGGTAGAGTTCTGGTAAGAATAAATGACTGGGGCACCTTGGTGACTCAGTTGGTTGAGTGTCCAACTTCAGCTCAGCTCATGATCTTGCAATCTGGTCCATGGATTCAAGCCCCACATTGGGCTTTGTGCTGACAGCTCAGAGCCTGGAACCTGCTTCTAATTCTGTGTCTCCCTCTCTCTGTGAGTACCACCCCTCATGCTCTCTCAAAATAAACAAACATTAAAAAAAGAAAAAAAAGAATAAATAACTGGGCTTTTTTTTTTTTTTCCTCTTTAGCTAGTAGGTCAGCTGCCTTGGGTTGACACTTAAAATATATCCAAATTTCAGCATTTATCATGTATTGTTTGGTAAGGTAAACAACAATACACAGGCTCTGGCTTGACAAGTTGAAGATAAATAGCCAAGAATGTATACTAATAAGCTTTTGATAACCTGGCTGCTGTAGGGAAAGCTTTGCTTTGTGGCAAGTATTCCAGGATTGACTGACAAGAGAAAAAGGTGCAGGACATGTCAAGTGTTGAGGACAGGTCATTGGTAATGGTAAGGGCTTTTCAAAATTAGAAATACTTAACAGTGTGCAATTGCCCAGTCGGATGTTTTAGTGTAATCTATTTTGCAGGGGGAAAAAAGACCTATTTGCATACAGCTTCCTACTGTGAAATGTTCACACAACCAAGCTGGTTAAGAAACTTTTTTGTTGTGGAGCTATTGATGTGACTGGAGAGGCTGCTAAGGTCACTCTTTCTGGGACACTCTCATAGTTTGATTGATTGTTTGATGGCACCATTTATTCAATCAACAGACATTAATTAGTAACCTGTTTGTGCCTATCACTAAGTAGTGTGTCTGTCCTAGGAATCCTGAATTTGAAGTTGCACAAATGACAGCTCTTACAATTAACAACATAGATTTTTTCTGAGAAATAGCTAACTCCTGCATCTCGATTTCAACATCTACAAAAGGAAGTAACTCATAGCTCTCACATACCATGCTGGGGGCCTACTGCTTGTCAGTTGAGAAAGACTTTGCCACTTCAATAAGGGAACAGTTGCTGAGGAGAACATAGAGGACCACCCCATGAGTGACCCATAGATGAGGCTCAAAAATAGTTCCAAGAACTTAAATGTCCCCATTGGAAGTGAAGCCTAAATCTTGAAGTTGAATGTTACCTATAAACAGCTGGCAAGGTGGTATTTAGGTCACCTGTTCAGTATCATGTAGAAACTATGCCAACATGGCAGGGAAGGGGGGAGTAAGTATTTCTTGAAGCCTTTGCAACAGGGAAACATTCACAGGATAAGCTCTGTGGCTACACTAGACATCCTGAGCTAAAGCTTTTCTTTTGAGGGTTACCTGTAGGAAGGGGGTGAAGAAAAGATTGTTTATGTGCAAATCCACATAGCTCATTATCACTCTGAGGTTCTGAATTCCAAAACAAAACGTATGCTGCTCCTGTGCCCACTGGCCATTCCCAATCTGGGTTATGTATTCTCTAGGGCTGCTTGCCTGTCTCTAGCTCTCTTGCTCATTTTCTTCTTTATCATTACTAATTTGATAGTCTCTTCTGCAAACAGAGAACTTTGAAACATTAAATGAGTCAAGGATAAATATTTGGAAAAAAGGATTAGAGATGGAATGAGAGTTATTAAAGATTAGACCTAGCCCTCTGACACAAAAAAACAAAACAATCAAAACTCTACAGTCTCAGAGTCCTGTAATCTTGCCACGGGATGTCTCTAAGGAAATTAATTGAAGGAAGTGAAGCCTTTAATTGGGCCTCAGATTTCTAACATTGAGTTCCCTTTAGGGAAATTAGGAGGGGAGGCTGCCCATCATACCTTGATGTGAATAGGGTTAGCTTTCCAGTGTTAAACTATGGCGACTCCTTAAAAATTGAACTGTTAGGGAGTAGCTTTCCTATTACTGTGGGCTACCTTTACTTCCTATTTTAAAAACAACCTCAAAGAAAATGACAATCAAGGAAGAGGTCAATAGTAATTAAATAAAACCTACTACAGCACTGGAAATGTGTACCAAGCCATGTGGCTTCTAGGGTGACTCAGACAAATCACAAGTCAAGTTTATAAGCCTTATGTTTCTGAATATCCTAATGTATCCTTAGAGTAAAAGATTTTGGATGACAGAAACTGCTACTGTAAAAAGTTAAAAATAACAGGAACAATATTGACTGAATATCTATGAAAATGTCTTTCTGTCTCATTGTAAGTTGCTTTATTTCTTAATTACTTCTTGTTTACTTAAATTTTAGAAGTTACTATTTATGTGTTTGGAATGTATTTTTACTCTAATCATCTAGAGCTAGTTTCTGAAATTTCTCAGTTGATGTCAAGAGAATTTGGTCAGGTATTGCTAGTCATATTTCTAGATTATCCATATTTGAGTATAAGTTTATGGATGGGGCACTATTAGAAACTCATTATCCCTATTACCGACATTATCTTATCTACAGTTAGCTGTTTTGTTCCCACAGGTTCTTCTCTTTCTCCTCTGAATCTCTTTCAGGTTTGCTGCTTATGTGTTTGGTGTGTGATGTGGGATTACTCAAGTAGTTCCTAGAATAGAAATGAGACAAATAGACAACTAGGTTGTTTAGAGTGTTGTTCTCAATTGGTCTGTGTGCTTCATAATAATATAATAACAATTCCTCTTCAATGTAGAACTGAGGAGTGCTGGTGATCAGGACATCTTCAAAACAAAGCCTTGACAACTATCTTTTTAACAACCGAGTTGACAAATGAGAACTGTTGGTATCATGAAGAATTGAGAGGCCGCTGAATGACTCAGTCAGTTAAGCATCTGACTCTTGGTTTCTACTCAGGTCATGATCTCACAGTATGTTTGAGTGCCACATTGAGCTTTGCACTGACAGTGTGGAGCCTGCTTTGGATTCTTGATCTTTCCCTTCTCTCTGTTCCTACCCAGCTTGTGTGTATGCACATGCGCTCGCTCGTGCTCTCTCTCTCTCTCTCTCAAAATAAATAAAGTTATCAAAGATTAATTGACCATATACTTGTGGGTCCAGTTCTGGGAGCACATGTACCCCAATGTTCATAGCGGCACTTTCTACAACAGCCAAATCATGGAAAGAGCCTAAATGTCCATCAACTGATGAATGGATCAAGAAGATGTGATATACACACACACACACAATAGAGTACTATATGGCAAGAGGAAGAATGAAATATGAACATTTATAGCAAAGTGGATGGACCTTGAGGGTGTCATGCTAAGCGAAATAAGTCAGGCAGAGAAGGACAGATACCATATGTTTGCATTCATAGGTCTAACAGGAGAGACCTGACAGGGGACCATGGGGAGAGGAAGGGGGAAAGAGAGCGCGGGAGAGTGAGGGACACTGATCAAGGGAGACTACTGAATACTGAAAACGAACCATGGACTGAAGGGGGAGAGGAGGGAGGAGGGGGTGATGGTTATGGTGGGGGGCACTTGTGTGGAGAAGCACTGGGTGTTATATGGAAACCGATTTGACAATAAACTATTTAAAAAATAAAAAATAAAGTTAAAAAATATAGGAGTAGCATGAGAAGAGGCAGCACTATCATCATGGGCCAGTCATGCTGGATATTATAGGATGCATGACATGCCACAGAACAATGGCAAAAGGCGTGAGAAATGTTTTAAAAGCACTCTTCAGACTTAGGGGTCGTCAGCATCCCAGCTGGAATTATTAAAATGTGTTCTCTGCTAATAAAATAACCCAAAGAATGCTCTTGTATTATTGAATGAAATGGTAAGAGCAGGAAAAATGCAAGTCAGGAGGAAAAGCCTGTGGTATGTAAATGTCCACAGAGTGTGTGTGGCATCTAGTGTTTGTTCAGTGAGGCAGTGAAAATTTCATGAAATTACAATAATCAAGATTTATCTTGAGGCTATATTGCTCTGTATGTTCCTTTCTATCTCATTCTTACTGTTGATTTTTTTAATACAGGCATGTATAGTTTAGACACATTTTTTACTCCACTGTTATTAGATATATGCAAAATTTGAGCATGGATGTCATCAGTAAGATCTGATCAGGAAGAACATTCATAGAATATGATTGAGGGAAGAGAGATGGTGTCTGTGGACTGGTTAGAAAGATATTTCTTGTGGCCTTAGTGGCTGTATTCCTGTCTTCAGTGAATAGGGATGACATTAATAGATTTACCAGACAAATATACAGTGGGATTTTCTATACAATCAGAAAATATTATTTAGGCTAATGCCTTTGTCCTGTGTACCGAATACTCTGACCATGGATTGGGAGTCTATTCTCTGAAAAATTGCATTCCAAAAACAATATTTAAAAAGAGGCAGCAACCAAGATTTGAGTGTTTTTTTTTTTTTTAATTTTAGAACTTCTTCTTACATGTAAATAAAAGTTGAGGGCCTTGTTAACTTGAAGAAACCCAGGGAATTTGAGAGATGGCTGAGACTGGCTAGAGTATATGAAATAACATAAAAAATGGGTTTTAAGTTAGTGATAATAAAATCAGAGAAATAATTCTGAATATACTTATTCAGATCTTGAAACATTGTCATTAATTTATTTATTGGGATTACATATTAGTTCCATGGCATGTAATTTTATGCATCAAAAAACGTTGGTGGTAAAATTGATGAGGAAGCTAAGAATAAATATGCAAGAAGAGTGAGAGATGCTTAAAGGTACATTTTCAAAGGTTGTGGACAAACAACTCCTGCTTTCATTTACATTGTTAAAAATCTCACAGTACTTTGATTCTCTTGGTAAAAACAAGGGAAAAAACTGGAACAAAATGAAGATTTTTTCTATATATATAATGAACAGAGACTCAAGGCAGTCTTGAACTGAATTACAGAGAAAGCAAAATCCTTTATAGGAAGGCACAGTTGCCATGCTGTTTCTGGTAATGAGCAGAGGGAAGAATGGGTCCCCACAGAAGCAGAGATTTGAGAGGGAAAAATTGATATAGTTGAATATTGAAAGAGTTATAAGTTTGATGGAGAACACATCACCCTGATGGTTCCCAGATGCAGAAGTCAATCACTAAGACTAATAATGTCAGGACATCTTCACTTCTATCTTGTGCATAGAGAGTAGATCTGGAGAAGCGGTTAGAGAATGGAGAGAAATTACATGTTCTTAAACTTTCTTATGTCACTTATATTCTGAGGCAGTGTCTGTGTTAAATCAAAGGATGTTTTCCAAGCATATCAAGTTAAAATTACATGAAACTATAGCCTCAGTTGCTCCCAGTTCAAATAATGACAAGATCAACAAAAAGCCCAGAAGGTTTTGTATTGAACTAACCATGAACGAACTCAGCCTAATTAATGTTGGTTCAAACCTCACTCAATCTGATAATGAGGAAGAACCTGAGTGATCAGTCTCTCACCCTGTCCCACAAAGGAGGTGACATAGCTTGTGCTGTAATAAACAGAATAACACAATATTAATATTCTACTAGCTCTACCATTTTAAACAATGTATGAATAATCTTAAAAAATGTAAATAAATAAAAAACTATGACCGCAAATCAAGAGAAGTCACAATTATTGGAAGACTATGTTAGGTAATCAGTCATTGGAGCTAGCATACAAGGACTTTGAAAACAAATATTTTAACTCTGTTTTAAAAACTGGGAAAAGACTTAGGTATATTAGGAATATCATGTAGAGAATTGAAAACTAAAATAGAATGGAGATTCTATAACTAAGTAAGATAATATCTGATATAAAGCATACATTGGATAGGTTTAAGTGCAATTTGGAGACTACTGAAGGAAAGATCATTGAACTTGAAGGCCAGTCAATAGAAATTATCAAAACTTCAAAGAAAAAAGTTTCTGAAAAAAATTCAATAGTACGGCTCGTGAGATAATTGTAAGAAGACTAACATATATGCAATTGGAGTGACAGAGTTAGGGGTGGGAGAGAGAATAAAGCATGATTTTTAAAGATTTTCTTGAGTTTTGAGGAAAATCATCAGTCCACTGATTCAAGAACATAGCAAGAATAGGTTTAAGAGGAAAGATGGTGGACAAGTAGGGAGCTCCATATTTTTTTGCCTGCCCAAAACTCTCAAACAAAGAAGGACTGAAGCCATAGGACACTGAACCACAAGAGTCTGGGAGGAAAAGAGAGAGAGTCTACTAAGAAGACAGCCTGATAGGGCTACGTCAAGAAATAGGCCAAAGTACACATGATGGAGTGTCCCAAATATCACTATGAGTAGAGAAATAAAATAATCAAAGGCACAAAAAGAGAGACCAATGGACACCATTAAAAGAACAGGCCCTGGACAATGAGATACACTTAATGTAACAACACTCACAGGTGCAGAGTGCATAACAAGCTTTTAAAACTGACAAGAGATGGAAAGCTAGCCAAAATGATGAAACAGAAGAACTCTCCCCTAAAGAAATTCCAGGAAGAAGTCACAGCTACAGAATTGCTCAAAACAGATATAAGCAACATAATGGAGCAAGAATTTAGAACAATTTTCATAAAATTAATCACTGGGCTTAAAAAAGGCATGTAAGACATCAAAGAACTATTGATACAAAGACTATAGACCTTAAAAATAGATGTGATGAATTAAAAAGTGCTATAAATGAGGTGCATAATAAAATGGAGTTGGTCACTGCACAGATTGAAGAGGCAGAGAGGAGAATAGGTGAATTAGAAGACAAAATTATAGGGGTGCCTGGGTGGCTCAGTTGGATAAGTGTCCAGCTTTGGCTCAGGTCATGATTTCACGGTTCATGGGTTTTAGCCCTGCATCGCATCGGGCTCTGTGCTCACAGCTAGCTCAGAGCCTGGAGCCTGCTTCAGATTCTTTGTCTCCCTCTCTCTGCCCCTCCCCTGCTCATGCTGTCTCTGTCTCTCAAAAATAAATTATAAAACATTTAAAAAAAGACAAAATTATAGAAAAAAAGGAAGCTGAGAAAAAGAGAAATTGATCCAGGAGCACAAAAGGAGAATTCAAGAACAGAGTGATACAATCAAATGGAGCAATTTCTGTATCATAGGAATTCTTGAAGAAGAAGATGAGAGAAAGTGCTTAAGGGGTACTTGAACAAATTATAGCCCAGAACTTCCCCAATCTGAGGAAGGAAACAGACATTGAAATCCAAGAGGCACAAAGAACTCCCTTCAGATGTAACTTGCATCAACCTTCTGCATGACATATCATAGTGAGACTGGCAAAATATAAGGATAAAGAGAAAATTCTGAAAGCAGCTAGGGATAAAAGATCCCTAACATATAAAGGGAAACTTATCAGAGCAGTTATCGACCTATCTACTGAATCTTGGCAGGCCAGAAGGAATGGCAGGAAATCTTCAATGTGATTAACAGAAAAAATATGCAACCAAGAATCCTTTATCCTTTCTATTTCATATAGAATAGACGGAGAGAGAAGGTTTTTCCCAAATAAACAAAAATTGAAAGAATTCATCACCACTAAACCAGTCTTACAAGAAATCCGAAAGAGGGACTCAATGAAGGAAATGTTGCAAGGAACGCAAGGTACCAGAGACATCACTACAAGCATGAACCCTACAGAGAGCACAGTGACTCTAAACTCACATTTTTCAATAATCACACTGAATGTAAATGGACTACATATTCCAATCAAAAGACATAGGGTATCAGAATGGATAAAAAATAACAAAATTCATCTATTTTCTGTACACAAGAAACTCATTTTAGACCTGAAGACAACTTCACATTGAATGTACAGGGATGCAGTAATATCTACAATATGACTGGAAGTCAACACAAAACCAGAGTATCCATACTTATATCAGACAAACAGGACCTAAAGGCGGTAACAAGAGATGAAGAAGGGCATTATATAATAATTACAGGGTCTATCCATCAGGAAGAGGTAACAATTATAAACAAATACGTGCTGAATTCAGAAGCACCCAAAAACATAAAACAATCACAAACAGACACAATCTTCTTGATAAGAATGTGTTAATTACAAGAGATTTTAACACTCCACTTACAGCGATGGAGAGATCAACTAGAAAAAAACCACTAAAGGAACAATGGACCTGAACAACACATTGGAACACATGAATTTGACAGATATATTTAGAACTCCACATCCTGAGGCTATGCAATTCACTTTCTTCTTGAGTGCACTTGATACATTCTCCAAGATAGACCACATACACGGTCATAAAGCAGCCCTCAATAAATATAAAAGATTTGAGATCATACCATACACACTTTCAGATCACAATGCTATGAAACTTGAAAGCAATCACAGGAAAAAAGTCTGGAAAATCTCCAAAAACATGGAGGTTAAAGAACACCCTACTATAGAAAGATTGGGCCAAACAAGGATTAGAGAAGAAATTAAAAAATATATGGAAACAAATGAAAATACAACAATCCAAACTCTTCGGGATGCAGCAAAAGCAGTCCTAAGAGGAAAGTATATTCCAATCCAGGCCCATTTCAAGAAACTAGAAAAAGCATAAATACAAAATCTAACGGCACACGTAAAAAAACTAGAAGGGGAGCAACAAGAGCACCCCAAACCCAGCAGAAGAAGATAAATAATAAAGATCAGGACAGAAATAAACAATATTGAATCTAAAAAAACAGTTGAACAGATCAATGAAACCAAGAGTTGGTTCTTTGAAAAAATAAATGAAATTGATAAACCTCTAGCCAGGCTTCTCAAAAAGAAAAGAGAGAGCTCCCAAATTAAAAAAAAATCATGAATGAAAAGGAATCTATTACAATCAATCTCTCAGAAATACAAGTGATTATCAGGGAATACTATGAAACACTATATGCCAACAAGCTGGACAACCTAGAAGAAATGGACAAATTCCTACATACACACACACACGCACTACTGAAATCCAAACGGGAAGAAATAGAAAATTTGAACAGACCCATAACCAATGAAGAAATCGAATCAGTGATCAAAAATCTCCCAATGACTAAGAGCCCTGGCCCAGATGCCTTCCCTGGAGAGTCATAATAGACATTATAAGCAGAGTTAATACCTATTCTTCTCAAGCTACTCCAAAAAATAGAAATAGAAGGAAAACTTCCGGACTCCTTTTATGAAGCCAGCATCATTTTATTCCCTAACCAGATAGAGACACAGCAACAAAAGAGAACTACAAGCCAGTATCCTTGATGAATACAGATGAAAAATACTCAATAAGATATTAGCAAATTGAATTCAACAGCATAAAAAAGAATTATCCACCGTGATCAAGTAGGATTAATTCCTGAGTTACAGGGCTGGTTCTATAGTTGGAAATCAATCAATGTGATATATCACATTAACAAAAGAAAAGATAACCATATGATCTTCTCAATTGATGCAGAAAAAGCATTTGGCAAAATACAACACCTTTTCTTAATAAAGTCCCTCAAGAAAGTCAGGATTGAAGGACCATACTTAAACATCATAAAAGCCATTTATGAGAAGCCTACATCTAATGTCATTCTCAATGGGGAAAAACTGAGAGCTTTCCCCTTGAGATCAGAAACAAGACAGGGATGTCCACTCTCACTACTGTTGTTTAACAGTTGTTGGCAAAGATGAAGTCAAACTTTCACTTTTCGCAGATAACCTGATACTCTACATGGAAAGCCCAATAGTCTCCACCAGAAGCCTACTAGAACTGATTCATGAATTCAGAAATGTTGCTGGGTACAAAATCAATGTACAGAAATCTGTTGCATTTTTATACACCAGTAATGAAGCAACAGAAAGAGATCAAGAAACTGATTCCATTCACAATTGCACAAAAAACCCATAAAATACCTAGGAATAAATCTAACCAAAGATGTAAAAGATCTGTATGGTGAAAACTATAGAAAACTTATGAGTGAAATTGAAGACACAAAGAAATGGAAAACCATTGCATGCTTATGGAACAGAAGAATAAACATTTTAAAATGTCATTATTACCCAAATAAAAGTACATATTCAATGCAATCCCAATCAAAATTACACCAGCATTCTTCTCAAAACAGGAACAAACTATCCTAAAATGTGTATGGAACCACAAAAGACCCCAAATAGCCAAAGTAATATTGAAGAAGAATACAAAATATTGGAAAGAACACCAGACTTCAACCTCTACTACAAAGCCATAGTCATCAAGACAGTATGGAATTGGCACAAAAACAGACACATAGGCCAGTGGAATAGAATAGAGACTCCAGAACTGTACCCACAAATGTATGGCCAATTAATCTTTGACAAAGCAGGAAAGAGTATCCAATGGAAAAAATACAGCCTCTTTAACATGTGGTGCTGGGAGAACTGGACAGCAACATGCAGAAGAGTGAAACTGAATCACTTTCTTACACCCTACACAAAAATAAACTCAAAATGGATGAATAACCTGAATGTGAGACAGGAAACCAAACCCTAGAGGAGAAAGCAGGAAACAACCTCCTTGACTTCAACTGTAGCAATTTCCTACTCAATACATCCCTAAAGGCAAGGGAATCAAGAGCAAAAATGAACTATTGGGACTTCATCAAGATAAAAAGGAAACACTGCAAAGGAAACAATCAAGAAAACTAACAGGCAACTGACAAAAGGAGAAAAGATGGTTCCAAATGACATATTGGATAAAGGGCTAGTATCCAAAATCTACAAGGAACTCCCCAAACTCCACACCCAAACAACAAATGATACAGTGAAGAAATGGGCAGAGGACATGAACAGACACTTCTCCAAAGAGGACATCCAGATGGTCAACAGACACATGAAAGGATGCTCAGTGTCACTCATCATTGGGAAAATACAAGTCAGAACTACACTGAGATACCACATCATGCTGGTTAGAGTGGCTAAAATGAACAAGTCAAGATACTATAGATGCTGGTGAAGATGTGGAGAAATGGGCATCTTCCTACACTGTTGGTGGGAATGTAAACTGGTACAGCCACTCTGGAAAGCAATGTGGAAATTCCTCAAAAAATTAGCAATAGATCTCCCCTATGACCTAGCAGTATCATTGCTAGGGATTTACCCAAGGGATACAGAAGTGCTGATGCATAGGGGCACATGTACCCCAATGTTCATGGCAACATTTTCAACAATAGCCAAAACATGGAAAGAACCTAAATGTCCATCAGCTGATGAATGGATCAAGAGGAAGTAGTGTATATATATAATAGAATACTACATGGCAATGAGAAAGAATAAAATCTGGGCATTCATAGCAATGTGGATGGACCTCGGGGGTGTCATGTTAAGTGAAATAAGTCAGGCAGAGAAGGACAGATACCATATGTTTTCATTCGTGTGTAACAGGAGGAACTTAACCGAGCACCATGGGGAGGGGAAGGGGGTAAATAGTTGGGGAGAGGGAGGGAGGCAAACCATGAGAGACTTGAATATTGAGAATAAAATGAGGGCTGATGGGGGAGGTGGAGAGGGGAAGGGCATGGGGGAGGGCGCTTGTGGGGATGAGCACTGGGTGTTATATGGAACCCAACTTGACAATAAACTATACAAGAAAAAAGAAGAACATGGCATACACCAAACAGAGTAAGTAAACACTATAATCATACTGTGGAAAACCAAGACTAAAGGTTAAATACTAAAACAAAACAAAAATACCAATGACCATCAAGTGATACACAGAGGAATAACAGTTTGAAATATTAGTTACTTCTGATCAGAAACCAGGCAAAGCAACAAACAATAAAAGGACATCTTACATGCTAAAAGGAAAAAAGTCAACTTGAAAGTCTTTATCCAGTAAAAATATATTTCACAAATGAAAGCAAACAAGATATTTTAGATTAATGAAGCCTACTAAAAATTTTATCTAGCAGACTTACACTATATGAAATGCTAAAAGAAACTTTTCAGGCTAAAGCAAGAAGAATAACAGAAACTAGGATCTTAATACCAGGAAGATGGAGAGTGGGAAATAATGAAATGTTTGCAATTATAAATAATTTTTTTCCCTTTGAGTAATTCTTTAAAAATAACTCTTCAAAACAAAAGTAAAAATAATACATTGTAAACTTTATACAATATGTAGATGTAAAGGCTATGACAACATTAGCACAAACATAGCACTGGGATCAATTGAAATACATTGTTTTAAGGTTTTATTATATTATGCAAGAGGTATAATACTATTTCAGAATATACCACCCTAAGTCCAAAAGGAATGTTTTGATTCATATGGTGAGCACTAAATACTCACAAACACAGATCAAAAGACAATGAAGGAGAAAAAAAATTAACAATTCAGTGCAAAAGAAAGCAGGCAAGGAGGAAGAAAAACAGGGAAAATAGATATGACAAAGAGAAATAAATTAGGAAGATGGCTAACTTAAACCTGATAGTATTAATCATTTAATTATGTGAAAATCATCCAATCAGTTATTTTAAAAAACAGATTGTCAGGATGCAAAACAAGATTAGATACAAAGTCACTGGGGGAATTCTTTTTAAATGTAAAAGGACATTTGGTTAAATGTAGAAAGATAAAATATAAACCATGAAAATAATACTCATGGTAATATTACTATATTATTATTAGGCAGATGACTATCAGTAATGGAAGATTAGGGAACAAGAACATTCCATAACTATAAAAGGGATATTTCATTAAGAAAACACAGGAATCCTAAATGTGTATGTACCTTGTAATAGAAGAAATTCTAAATACATGGAGCAAATTTTAACAAGTATAGGAGTAAAGTAGATAAAATAATAATTATATTTGGAGATTTTAACATTCCTTCCATGTAATTGAAAAATTATACAAAAATTAGTAAGAATATGAGAAATTCAAATAACACTGCCCTATATGAGATAGTAAATATTTTGAATCTCTAAACTCAGAAAAATCAGAATAAATATTCTTTTCAAATACAAACAGAACATTCTTTAAGATAGGTAGTATGCTGGGTCATAAGATGTAGCAGAAAGGCAAAGGACTGAAATCATAGAGTATGCTTTCTGACCATAATTAACTTAAAGATCAGTACCATTAAACATCCTGAAAAATCCCCAAATGTTTGAAAAGGAAACAACATATTTTAAATAACCACTATGCCAGAGAAGTAACAGGAAATACAGAAAGTATTTCAAGTTAATTGATACAGCTTTGAAAATGTGATATTTGTGGGATACTGGCAAGGAATTCTTTAGAGAGAAATGCATGGCCTAAAATGTATATATTTGAAAAGAAGACATATTTCAAAATCAGTGATCTAAGAGTCCCTCTAAAGAACCTGGAAAATAGCAAGTTAAAGAATGTGCAGACAGGGTTTGATACTAGCAAATAGTTGAGGGAAGAAACTACACTTAATTAATTTTGCACATGCGGAGAAGAGAAGACTTGAGTTGACAATCATCTAACATAACCTGAGTATATGTCTCACTTTTCTTCTCCACTCCCCCTTGCCCTGTTCCACACATAGACACTGATGTACATACAGACACATATTTTCTCTCTGGAGAACCCTAATGGGTAAGGCAGGTAGGAAGTCTTCACCTGCCCCCTCTGCCCCAAGTCAGTCTGAGTGTTTCTTAAGAACATGGCACATAGAAAATCTGGTTCATTTATTTATTTTAGCTGAGGTGACTAAAGTCAACTGTGGTTACTTTGTTGTAAAAGAAATATTAGATATGGTGTCCTGACATGAACGACCAGAAAATAGGAAGTGATCTTTCAAAATGATGTAAAATCTTCTTGAAATATCTATAAATGGGTTATGTTCCAGCAGGAATAATCTGTGGAATCTATTCTTTAAATGCAAGAGAGCCCGAGGAGAGGCTGTGGTAGCAATACTACTCCTTGTTAATCTCACTATATATTATTTTCTAATAATTTTGACTTTGAAAATGTGTTTTAATATCCCATCTTCCTATTCAAGTTTTCCAATGTCTAATAGTCACATTCGATTAAGCATCTGACTCTTGGTTTCAGGTCAGTCATGATCTCATGGTTTGTGAATTTGAGCCCCAAATTGATCTCTGTGCTGACAGTGTGGAGCCTGCTTGGGAATCTCCTTTTTCTCTTCTCTTTCCTGCCCCTCCCCAAATCTCTCTCTATCTCTGTTAAAAATAAATAATAAACTTAAAAAATTTTTTTAAAGAAATAAAAATAAAGTATCAGTGAATAGCATGACACTCTCAATAAGTCAGCTGGAGAAGGACAGATACAATATGTTTGCACTCACAGGTCTAACAGGAGAACAGGGGAAACCTAATGGAGGACCAGGGGGAGGGGAAGGGGGAAAGAGTTGGAGAGAGAGGGACACAAAACCTGAGAGACTATTAAATACTGAAAAGGAACCAAGAGTTGAAGGGGGGAGGGAAGGGGGAAAGAGGTGGTGGTGATGGAGGAGGGCACTTGTGGGGAAGAGCACTGGGTGTTGTATGGAAACCAATTTGACAATAAACTATTTTTAAAAAAGTATCAATGCATAAAGAGTGCAGGAAGGAAAGTATCTGGGGGAGTTAGTAGGGTGGTGTTTCCTAGATACTCGTGTGCAGGAACTTTTTTTGGATTTACAGAACGTAGCCCCTCCTTTGCACCCTTGAGATGTTTTCTTCATGTCCGTTGTTTTCTGCATAGGACTGTTGGATCCATTTTTTGGTCTTAAAATCTGCTTTGTAAACAGTGTGTTTTAACATCAAGAGGTATTTTATTTAAGAAGCTTTATTACAGATAAAAATTCCAAATAAATTTGTCCCAGTTTTGTTGGAGAAAAATAATATATTTCTGAGTATTCAATCTTCAAGCTCTCTAAGCAAATATTAACAGCAACTATGGACCTTATGCATTTGAGAAACATTGTGGAAATACGACAAACACCTGTAAGTATGGGAACCAGAAAACCCATTCCCAGTCCATCATACAGATCTGCAGGTCCACTTAACAAGACAGAGGAAGTCGATTTTGCCTCCAGCCAGACCTGTGTGTCCCAGACTAGGTAGGCAATGTTTACTTTGCAATGCAGGCCGGACAGGAGAGCCTATATGTGACTGTGTTTTCAGCCCACTCCCGAGTGTCACATTATATTGAATGATGAATGTAAACTTTTCCATTGTGTTATAAAATATTAACAGACTTAGAGTAATGGGCTTCCTTAATAGACATCCTCCAAAAGAACATATACCTAATAAGAAATAGAAAGACGTAGGAGGATCTTGGCTGTGTAGAAACCTTAGTGGGGGTAGGGAGAAGCGTTGTCAATAGGAATACATTTTCTAGTAGGAAATAGAAGGTGGCCTATTTCTGGTGCAACTGTGTTGTGTTCCCACCCCAACGTGTTTCTTCCTTCAAGGAACAGAGGAAATGTTTCAGAAATAAGACTTAATAAATAAGATCATTTTTTTCCTTTTTATAAGAACTATTCTCAATACCAATATCTGTGTTTAATGTTTATTTTTTGAGAGAGAGATAGAGTGTGATCAGAGAAGGGGCAGACACACACACACACACACACACACACACACATACACACACACACACACACACACACACACGCACGCACAGAATCTGAAGCAGACCCCAGGTTCTGAGCTGTCAGTACAGAGACTGATGTGAGGCTCAGATTCATGAACCATGAGATCATGATGTGTGCCAAAGTTGGATGCTTAACCAACTGAGCCACCCAGGCACCCCCTCAGTATCATATCTTTTGTTTATCTTTCTCTCTTCCCCTTTTTATTTTACCAGATTTGTGATGACTCACCTTGTTCAATTAATGATAGTTAATATAGTAACCCCAACTGACTGTATATAATCATTGATAAAAATGTATATGTTCTTATTAAGTGGGATTAACCTGAAATATCAGGGTTTGAAATGTGAGAACAGAAGGAAAGGGTATGAGGAGTAACCAGATTCCAGTATTTCTGTGGTCTAGGTGACCAGAGACTTCCCTGTGCTGGAAAGGAAGACTTTTCTTTATTGTCTGACCCGCTCTATTTCCCCATTGGGAAGGTGGCCCTGTTCACTGTCTATATTAATGTTTGGTGACATGTGTTATGCATATTAGTGATTTTGAGGACTGAAGATGAGAACATTCATTTAGGGAACACGGTTTCAAGTGAAATTGTCAAGATATGGACATGGTAATGTACATAGGCATTTCACTCCACAGAATTTCTTAGCTAACATATAAACAAGAAGAGACTAAGAGATGTGAAGTAGACTAGAGAATTGAGAAATATGTTTAAGGTTACCCAGACTTTTAGAAATCTTAAAAGTAAGGAAAGGCAAATTCAGGGAAAGACTTCTTAGGAGTAAGTTTGTTGGAAATCAAACAAGCAAACAAAAAGGCAGGGATAATGAGGGGGAAAAACATGCATGGGAAAAAGTTCCAAAACCTGAAAATTTTCTGCTTTATAATATTTTTTTAACCTGCAGGCCTTAGTTTTGCAATCTCTAAAATAGAGTGAATATTATCTTCTTTATAAAGTTACTTTGCAGAATGAATGACACTTGTCAACTGCTTACAGTGCTGGCAGTCAGCATGGGCTCAATAGAGGTAGCTATAGTCGTTTTCATTCTCCTTCATTAAAAGGACAGAGACCCTGGGGAGATGAAGGAGGAGTCCCCCATGAGTGATTGAAACAGGAAACTTGTAGTCTATTTCCAAGAGTAAGATATCCTCTATTGAAAATTAAGCTCTCGTCATTAAGAAAATATTAAGAAAATTGTACTGTACCATACTGAATACATATGATACCTAGTATATGTTAGAGAAAATATAATAAATGTTATATTTGAAATGGGCCAAATTGAAATTATACTCAGTATATTTGAATCACGTGGGGAAGGGCAAACTTCATAGTTAAGTGGCAAATGGCTTATTCTGGGAATATAAAGCTGATAATTCTTCACCTTCACACCAGCACACACAGAAACATGGTGATTGATAGGAAGACATTAACTGCAGAGGTACAGTCACCAGTGGGAGACTCCTGGGGTATAGGCACTTTGATGTATTGGCCATGGTCTCTGGAGCAACAAAGGGGAGGGTGGTTTTTTTTTTTTCCATAATATTTTATTGTCAAATTGTTTTCCATACAACACCCAGTGCTCTTCCCCTTAAGTGCCCCCCCATCACCACCACCTCTTTTCCCCCCTCCCCCTTCCCCTTCAACCCTCAGTTCATTCTCAGCATTCAGTAGTCTCTCAAGTTTTGCATCCCTCTCTCTCCCCAACTCTCTCTCCCTCCTCCGCTCCCCCTGGTCCTCCATTAGGTCTCTCTTGTTTTCCTGCTAGACCTATGAGTGCAAACATATGGTTTCTGTCCTTCTCTGCCTGGCTTACGGGAGGGTGTTTTTTGATCCTCTGGGGGAGTGGTCATTGGCTGGTCTGGCCCGCAGTCCTCTTGCCAGAAAGACTGTTAGGGTTTCTGAGTCCTTTAGCTTTCTGAGCGCTTTCTCTTTCTCTCTTCCCATTGTCTTCCTTTGCTAAGTCTTTTTTGTTTGTTTTTAAAGATAATTTTATGTTTTTAGTTCATCTCAGTCTGGCATTTTTTAAATGATGAAAATTAAGCTTTAGGAGTAAATAAATTAAGGAGGATTTAATAAAGTCTCCATAATGCTGTTGGAGAGAAATAGACATGTTGATGACTAAGGAATTCTATAGCTCTACTCTTGACTTCTGATCCTTTACCTGGAAGCACCTAAGAAATACGTCAGATCTGGGGTGAGCTGTGTCACAGGGGCAAAGAGGTGGGGCAGCCAACAGCGTCTCACAAAACATGTCAGAAGGAGTAAAAGAATATGAGCTCATCTGGAAATTTCTATTAGTAGGCTGTGTGTCAGTGGAAATTTTAGAACCTACCACGAATAAGCTTCCAAATACGACTTGTCAAGATTGAATTAGAAAGAAAACAATCAGTTGAGGACTCAATCTGGTAACTGAAAATTATCCTAAGATTTCTACTAAGATAAATTTTTGGACTAAGGGCCAAATATTTCTATTTAAAATGTTTATAAAACAAACATCACTATTGAATCTGCAACTGTAAAATCTCTTCTTTCATTTGAGTTGTGAATATTTCTTTCTACTTAGAGAAATTTCACTCCATTAGCTTAATATCTAAGTTGAGCTTATGTAGGGGTACTTACTTAAAGTTTAAATTGGAAGAAAAAAATCCATGAAGTGTGAAGGATGACAGAGATACAGTGATGAATAGCAAGAATGGTGCTTCTTAACAGTAGTGCAAAGGCAGTCTCCTCATTTCCTCTTCAAGGCTTGCATTTTTCTTATAGTATCATTTTCCTTTCTTTAACATTTATTCATTTTTGAGAGATGGAGAGAGACAGAGCATGAACAGGTGAGGGGCAGAGAGAGGGGGAGACACAAAATCTGAAGCATACTCCCGGCTCTGAGCTGTCAGCACAGAGCCCTACATGGGGCTCGAACTCACGAACCATGAGATCATGACCTGAGCTGAAGTTAGATGTTCAACCAACTGAGCCATACAGGTGTCCCTAGAATATCTTTTTCTACACAGGTTAGGAATCCTGGTCTGACAAAGTAAAAGTGAATTTGTAGGTCCTTCAATTCTAGTATTCCCAAATATTCCTACAGAAGTTATAGTTACTGATTTGAAGAAGACCAAAATATGGGGAATGTCTTGGAGACAGAGTGTAGGAGAAATCAGTAATCCTTGGAGACGTAGAGGTGGGTGTTGATAAGCATCAAGATGGAGCTAAGCCTACTGCTTCATCTGTCATGTGAGAGTTGGGCCCTTGCAGCAAACATCCCGAACACAGCAGACAACATGATTTTTCAGGACATGCTGATGATTGAGAAATAATGCTTAAGAAAACAGGAGGAAAGCCCCCTTTACCCTTAGAATCATATTGTACAACAAATTTCCTTTTCAAAAAGAAAATAATTGCAAACCAGTAGCTGGGGGCACCCAGAAGAATTCAGAACAGAAAAACCATTACTAGAACTGATGTTTTTAACTATCTTAGAGGTGTCATGAAACAAATATGTTTGAATTTGGAGATCATTCCAGAGTCCAATTTTAATGAAATGCAAGGCAAATAGTATGGATAGAAGATAAAGTGCAATAATCACTGAAATCTCATTCAAACAACAACATCAAAGGAGTGTTTGTGCAGGCAAGTATCTAAGTTTTCTCCATCCATTTCCTGTGTGAATCCAGAGGAGTGGCAGATCTAGACAATGCAGAAAGAGGACGACAGTAAACTGCATCTAGGTACAATTAAAAGCTAGAGACAGTATTAAGTGTTAGCAGTATAGAAAGGGAACACAGTGTCAGAGAGGGCTGAGTCTGGGCTTTGCAGGGGAGCAAATTAATATCACAAAATGTTTCATGAAGCTTAACTGTGTCATGGAGATTAATAGAACCTTAAACTGATGACAAAGAAGTTTCAGATACTCAACATTTTCTAACAAAAGCCCAAAATAATTGCAGTCTGACATCTTCCCAGGACTTAGTCATGGTCAAATAAGCTCTGCTACTCAAACTGTCCATCTCCTTGCCTCTATGTCATTTATACAAAACCGCCACAGGGAGGTTAAATATTTCAAAGAACTCCTTTGAAGTCCCATATAAGGACCTAGAAATGAGTGATGTGGCTTGTGCTACCCTTTCCTGTTGAAGAGAAGGTATGTGTCCGCCACCCACAAGCTAAGTGAATGTGGTTCTGAGAGAATAATCCGTGGAGATGAGGGAAGTCTAATAGAGAGTAGAATAAATACTGGCATTTCGTTTCCCTTTTGGAAGTGTTCCTATGAAGTGATTTGCTGATCTGACATCTATGCCTTTTTGAATAGAGCAATAGAGTAACTGGGGGGAAAAAGGACAAGGTAGAAAGCGGCTGGGGAGCCATGCCATTGGCTACAGGGGCAGCCATGCAGCAGTCAGCTTCCACCCTCAGTTTAACTGATACTTGGAAGAAGATGAGCTTGAGCTGTCCTATAAGCACTCCGCCCAAGAAAGTTGTTCTGTGTGTGAACTGATTCTATGAACAGAGGTTGAAGTTGTGGTAGAGAGTGGAATGAAATGAAGCTGGAATCAGATATCTCTTAGAAAACTGTGCAGCTGAGAAGAGGTCTCTGGAGAAGTCCTCAAGGAACTCACATATATCTATCTAATCCACGTTTCCAACAAACCTGAGTCTTGAGCTACATGTAGTCACTATTTAAGGACAGAAAGGGTAGCAGCCAAAGGGGGCTCTAAATGAAGGCTGAGAATAAAGAGCTACACCCCTTCACTCCCCAAGGTTCTTTGGCAGAAGTCTGGAGGAAGAAAAGAGAGAAAGTTAAGTGTCATACAAGACTGGACATTAAAACAAGTCTAAAGAACTTAAAAGTGACTGCAAATTAGGAAATCTGTCCAATATGCAGTCATGTAGTCATAAAGCAAGTGCCACAGTAATCAAACAAGGAAGAGATGTTTTTTTTAAGTTTTTTATTTATTTTATTTTGAGAGAGAGACACAGAGCACAAGCAGGGGAGGGGCAGAGAGAGAGGGAGACACAAAATCCAAAGCAGGCTCCAGGCTCTAGGCTTTAAGCTGTCAGCACAGAGCCTGATGCAGGGCTCAAACCCACGAACCATGAGATCATGACCTGAGCTGAAGTCGGCCACATAACTGACTGAGCCACCCAGGCACCCCAAGGAAGAGTTTTTATTACAGGAAGCATCAGTGACAGAAAGTAGGAAGAAAGCCTAGGAAACTTGGGGGAACTAGTTGTCAGATGACAACACAGGACTGACTCCAAGTGAAGGTTGAGGGGAAATGTCGTGATCAGCAGTCTACATAAGCTTCAGCAAAGTGTTTGGGCAGTCATCAGATAAGGCCTATTAGAAGACGCCCATGTCTCCCAGGAATGGTCTTTGGTGTCCATTAGTGTCCTTAGTGTCCTTACTGTACTCAGTCATTTGCTAGCAGCAGCCTCTGGAAGGTGTGGCATTAGAATAAAGATGATAGATTTCAGAGCACAGCACTTGGTCTGTTATGTCACCTGTAACAGAAGGTCTGTAACAAATACTCCCATGGCCAGCTCAGTATTCAAAAGAAAGTATAGGAGAGTTTACAGAGCATGGGTAAAGGGAGTGTTGGGGGAAAATATTGAAGCTTGAGCCTCATAAGTTCAGACTGATCGGTAAAGTGATTACAACAGATAAGTTGATGATCAGCTCATAAGAACAGGAGAAAAATTATTTAGGATCTAGGGCATGACTGAAGCAGGTTGGTACTGACCAAATAGCCTGGTAGCAGCCATGGCCTGGACAGGGAGAGAGAAAACTGGAACCTTTAAAGTGGCACAGAGGGGAGAGAGGAAGGGGGGTGGTAGGCATAGAGGAGGGCACCTCTTGGGATGAGCAGTGGGTGTTTTATGGAAAACAACTTGACAATAAACTATAAAAGAGAAAAAAAATGACATGGAATCCTAGGACTACCAATTTAAATATTTTAAAATAATTTAGTTGCTCTTGATGTTGGTTATTTATGTACTTTGTGTTATACTTTATTTTATCTTATTTTTCCTCAGAATTACTGGTTCTGTAAAAGAGACATTATTTAACCAAATGTATTTGATATTTAAAAAAAAACTTTAAATCTGCTGCTTAAGAAAAATAAGCTTTTACTCTTGACATTATGATTTTTAAAAGCAGATTTAGTTTAATGAACCTGATATATCCATCCCTGTCTTCAACAATTTTCAAAACCTTGTTTATTCAAATTCTATCCCTTATTTCATCTTCCTGGACTATTTGGAAGCACATCTAAGACATGATTAATTTTACAATGGTGTAGGCTCTTATAAAATGATAGATAGGGTTCTTTAGGTCTTTAGCCATGTAAAAGCAGTGGACTTACATCTAAGCTCAGAAAGCTTAGAAAGGCAGTACAAATAGTTACTGCTGCTGAAACTTGATTTAATTTTGATGAATGAATTGATTTCAAAAACATTTGGTAATTGGATACTTCATGGGAGGGAAGTTTAAATACTGATTAAGAGTTTAAATATAAGAACTCTCAGTTTGGGTCCAAATCTCATCTATAAAATTTCCTTCCTAAGCAAAGGATAACAAAGCTGTTACTCAATGGCCTCTTAGGTATTGACTTGTACAATGACACTAAAATTATTTACCTACTAAATTGGTTTTAAACATTAAATATGTTGAATAACACTGTCTTTTGAATAATGAGTGTTATGCATATGGTAGCTAATGCTGTTATTTATACATCAGGGTAATGAAGTAACAATGAGATGCTAGGGAGAGAGAAGAGGAACTCTTCATGAGAAATTGATTAGGTTGAAGTAAGTTTTTCCTAGAATAATGGAGTGATGCCAAAGTTATATCGTGTTAGCCGTCTGGATGGCAATAATCTTTCTGTGGTGCTCAGAGGTCTTAGCATTTCCTTTCTTAGACTTTCCTCCCCAAATAGGCATTTTCTATTTACTGTAGCCAACCTCAATATGTTATCCTTTAATATATATGTGCACACATATACTTAATATACATATTTAACATATTTTGTTAACAGGTTAAGTTTCTCAGAGACATGAAAAAAGTGTTTAACAATACCTACTGTGGAGGACCAGCCAACGCACCCCAGTCGAATGGTCCCCGAGTAGGTGGTTGGTGTTGGCGAAATATCTATAGGAAGGAAGACAGACAATATGAATGGTGGTAAAACCACACCTTACTAAGAAAGTCAGTGTCTTTTATGCCATAGGGGTTTACACATTTTTTTTCTCTTTAATGATTACAAAGCTTATGGTCCTTGAGAGAGTAAAAACATACCCTGGGAAGGATCTTTTTTTTTTTTTATCACAGAAGAGAGAACAGCCATGAAACCAAATTTGGAGGATTAATCTCAGTCACCCTATGGATCAATGGAATATAATTGAATATGCAGAAAAAAGACCCTTACATGTCTGCTAAATGTACTTTGAAAAGGGACACCAAAGTAATTCAATTGGAAAGGAATAGTGCTAACAAATGGCAGTAACACCAATTAATATTCACAAGCAAAATAATGAATTTGGAACTTTAACTCCTACCATATATAAAAAGTACTCCCAAGGGGATCAAAGACCTAAATACAAGAGTTAAAACTATTAAATTTTTAAAAGAAAACAGAAGTGAATCTTTACCACTTTGGGTTAGGCAGTGATTAGTTAGAAATGATGCTAAAGTACAAACAACCAAAATAAATAAATAAATAAATAAATAAATAAATAAATAAATAAATAAACAAACTGACCTTATCAAAATTTAAACTTTTGTGCTTGATACCATCAAAAAAGTGGAAAGACAACTCACTGAATGAGAGAAAATATTTGTAAATTATATATCTGGTAATGGATTCATAGCCCTAACATAAAAAGAACTCATAATTTCATAATAAAAGGAACCCCCCAACTAAAACATGAACAAATGATTTAATAGATGTTTACCATTTTTATTTCTTCTTTTGAGAAGTAAAAGAAAAAAATGCTCAACACTGTTGGTCATTAAGAAATTGCAAATCATAACCAGAATGAGATGCCACTTCGCAATCACTAACATGACTATAATGGAAAAGACAATAAATGTTTCTGTGGTTATGAAGAAATTGAGACCTTTCTGCATTATTGATTGGGATGTAAAAGGGTGCAGTGACTTTGTAAAATAGTTTGGTAGTTCGGTAAATGTTAAATACAAGATAGTATACGATATGACCTAGTGATTCTCCTCCTGGGTATGTACTCAAGAGAAATAAAAATATATATCTACATAAAAGCTTGTACATGAATGTTCATAGCTCCCATTATTCTAATGTCCACCAGCTAGCTGGTGAGTGGACTTAAAAATGTAGTATATCCTTACAAGGAACATTAATCAGCCATACATAAAAATGAATGAAGTACAGGTACATGCAACAACATGGATGAACTTTGAAAATATTATGCTAAGTGAACAATGCTAGTCCCAAAATACTATAATTGTGAGATTGCCTATTTTGGCAATTCATGTAAATGCAATCTATAGAGAAGAAAATAGGTTGGTGTTTGCCTAAGAAATAGGGTGGTGTAAGGTGTTTGGGAGCAACTGCTAATGGGTACATGATTTCTTTTGGGGATGATGAAAATGTAAAAATTAGATTTCAGTGATTATTGCACATATTTGAGACTATGTTTAACATCATTGAATTGTCATCTTTAAATGGGTAAATTTTTTGGCATATGAATTATATCTCAATAAACCTGTTTTGAAAAGCATAATATTCAAATTATGTCAGAGAAATCTGCATTAAGATTCCTAGTATTTCTGAGCAGAGAAATGGGGAATATGAGGAAACCAGAGATTTAACGGGTTTGAGGAGGTTGTTGTAGACTGGTCAAGGTAATTATTTGAGAGTTCTTTATCATGCTGTTTTATTAGAACATGAGAGGTCCCTGTTCATAGTGACTGGTTGGATTCCAGAGGTCAAAACACATGAGTTGGCCGGAGGGCTGGAGGAATCTCATGGGAAGAGAAAGTTCTGTTAGCTTGGACCGTGAGGGGTACCAGATTGTCAGGGAGTCAGTGTGATGAGATAAAAGATATAAAATCCTTCAGAAAGCCTCCAGAGTAGGGGTTGATCAACATTTTCTTTAAAGGGTCAGATAGTAAATACTCTTAGGTTTATAGACCATATAGTCATTGTAATAACTATTCAACTCTGTTCTTGTATTGAGGTAGCCATTGACAGTATGTACATGATTGAGCATGGCAGTGTGACAATCAAATCTTTGTAAAACAGGGCGATGTCTGGTTTTGGCCGATAGACCTAGTTTACCATCCCTGCTTTAGAGGAAACCAGTGTTACAGAGGATATCTTGAAGTCTCTATTGTCTAGATCCAGTTCCTGGATCTTCTATTTTGGGATGAAGAGAAAAAGGTGAAATGTTTATAAGAATGCTGATGTAACACATTTAATCCTGGGAACTTGGAATTCCTGACCAATCCAGTGCATAAGAGGTTAAGGAAACAAACCAGCTCCTCACTTTACATGTATTCTGAGGAGAGGCGACAGCATTGCATGGAAGGTCATTATGGTTTTTATTGTTTAATTATTATGCTCTAGTAAAAAGAAAATAAGAGGCCCTGGCAAACCTCTATAGAAATTCCTCAAGATGGACTTGATTCTTATCTGACAACAGATGTGAATGCCACTAAGGAAAGTTGTGTCCAAAGTCTCATGTGGGCTATGAAATATTAAAAACCTTAACCTGTGGGATTTTTGCATGTCCTCTGGTAGAATATGCAAGCAATCAAATAGTAGTAAGACATTATGGAGACATTTACACTAGTTACAAATTGTCAGCCAGCTAAAACTCTTAATGGGAATTTAAAGCAAAATAATGGCAACAGAGCTTAGATTACCCTCTTGAGTGTTTATCTGAAGGCACTGTAGCAGAAGACTGAACCTTAGGAACCTGGGGCTCTGAATCAGAGAAGTGGGGATTCATCCTGATGACTATAGAGAGTTAATCCTGCCTTGCCATCTCTCTATCCCTCCCCCTTAGATTTTTCCTGTTTATTGTTTATACTGATGTTAGGGTGGGAGTTCATTTACAAAGCACCATGTTCAAGGTAACCCATGGTATGTGAGGTCTTTGTCAGTTCTGAGTCAGGAAAACGAGTTCATGAGGCAAGTGAGAGCAGAGTGAAAAATGTGTCTGGGGCCATGTTTGAAATTTGTGATGGCCTTGGTGAATAATTTGAGTGAATTAGTTAGAGGTCCCATGTTTCCCATTCCAGAACTGCTTTTAATACCACCATTTTTCCATTCAGATAATTTGGCCTCTTACTAAATCTAACATTTTAATTGTGTGAGCCACAAGAGGTGTAAAGCCAAGGTGATGTATTTAAGGTGGATGATTGGCTTTGGAATCAAGTTACTGAGAGTGGGAAAATGTGACTCTGTCCTTGATTCCAAGAATTACTAAGTAACAATGTAAATAACAATTGGGGATTTTATGAGAGCTGCAGGGTTGGAGAAGAGCAGGAGTTGGTACCCAGAATTCCCATATGAGAAATACCTATGGCTTTGGTTTAAAAAATATTTTTTTAAGTCACTAGTCCTTGTGACTGACATTCTTTCTTCATTCAGTTAGTGCTTCTGTAATATGTTTAGGGACAGGTTGATATTCAAGGTGAACCAGGAAATGGTGGAAACTGTGGCATTTGTTGGGGAGAATGGTATAGGAAGTAGATGTGAGAGAAGGAGAGTGTAAGTGAACAGAGTAGTAAGCCTTAGTGACTCTGTGGTCTCCACAGACGAGTCTCGTGAGTTCGATGGACATTGTCCCCATTGCCCTTACAGAATTACTCTCAGAGGCTTCCCAATAGTTATCTAGTCTAACGCATAGATGTTGCTCCAGGATACTTTGAACCTGAAAACTGACAGGGTTGAGGAAACTAATACCAGGAATCCTCACTGTAATAGTAGGGAAAATGTTGAGGTTAGCATCCTCAGACTCTGAGGAAAGATGAATTCGAGGAATCCTTGTAGACTTGAGGAAGGCTGGGGTTTTTAGGTTTGTAATTGAAATTGGGTGGAAGTTCTAACTTTTCTTAGGACTGGAAAGAGCAAAATAAAAGTATTTGTTCATAAATTGGCCAGAGCACTGTTTAAAGCTGTTAGGAAGCCATCGCCACCTGGCTCCATCACTTTGATCTTTGCTGCCTAAAACCTTAGTGTCCTCACTTAGAAAACTGGGCTAATTCTATATTCCTTATATGGTTATAGAACAAATAAAAGAGGACACAGTGAAGACTTATGAAGACTAATACAAACTTGCTATTTGTATTAACTTTGTATCATCCTTAATTGTAATAAAATTGAGACTATCAGAGACCCTAGGGAAAACACAGAAATAAAAATAAACTTCCCTTTGCTATTATTTTACCTTTTATTTATTCTTTTTTTGCCCAGAAAAATGTCTTTTTTTCCTCTGTTAGTTTTTGTGTCAGTTTGAAAATATCACTATACCAATTGCACATTTAAAATAAATTTGCCTATGTCTTCCAGGAAAGTGGATCAGTAAAAGACGTCCATGAACTTAGAGTGAGGGTGGCTTGTGGTACAGTTGGGGAACGTCATTGCCTTTCTTAAAACCCCTCAGTGTCTTGTTGCTGTTAAAATATTGCATTTGTAATCCAATGTTTTAAAAAATTTTTTTCCAAAAAAAAATTTATGAATCCTCAAATGGCTTTAGAAATTTAAGGATGATCTGGCTTCTGCCTTCCTCCACAAAGGCCTGTTATACCACTATTGTTTATTCCTAAAATCATGAGTCACCTTTGAGTTCTTAGATGTTTTAAGATCTCTTCATATTGCTCCCTTTAGCTAGAATGCTCTTCTCTCAAGCTCTGCATCTGCTTAATTTTCAATTTAAATTATAATTTCTCAAGGACACAATTTCTTTTTTTTTTTTAACATTTTTAAATTTTTTTTATGTTTTATTTATTTTTGAGAGAGAGAGACAGCATGAGCAGGGGAGGGTCAGGGATACAGGAAGAAACAGAATCTGAAGACAGGCTCCAGGCTCTGAGCTAGCTGTCAGCACAGATTCTTATGTGGGGCTTGAACCCACGAGCCAAGAGATCAACCCACGAGCCGAAGCCAGATGCTCAACCAACTGAGCCACCCAGGCATCCCTCAAGGACACAATTTCTTATTCTTCTCCTCTCCCCTGCAAAACCAGTGAAATTTGTTTCTTCTTGTTACTGTCTCCTGGTACTCTGGTTTTTTTCCTGAAATTTAAGATTCTGGTGAATGAGTGTGTGTGTGTGTGTGTGTGTGTGCGCGTGCACTCGCGCGTGCACACGTGTGTGTTGGTGGTTTAGGTGTTTTCTTTCCCTAAGCAGACTGTAAAATTCATAGAGTAGGATCCATGCCTTCTAATTCTCCACTGCCTACCTAGAAAAAGGTCTAGCACATGTTATCTGTCCAATAAATATTACTAGAGTATGTGGATGACATAAGTGTAACTAGAATGGTATTCCTAAAATGACAAGGGATCAATGCTTAATTTACTGTTCTGTGTCACACAGCAGCATTACTGGTAGGAAGAATGTATCAGAGAAGCAGAGTGGGATTGTAGAAAGTTTTTAGCAATGCTTCTGATATTGGAAAGTCATGGGTGTGGGCTTTTGTAGCCCAACAGAATTTACCCTATAGTGAAAGAAGACAATGAATGATAACACAGGAGTCTCCTTTATCCATGAGAGGATATGTTCCATGACCCCTAGTTGATGCCTGAAACCACAGATGGCACCAAATACTCTATATCCTGTGTTTTCCTATCATGCATAAGTGCAATAGTTTAATTTATACATCAGACATATTATGAGATTAGCAATAACTAGTAAGGAAATAGAAGAATTATAGCAACTTAGTGTGACTCAAGTTATGTGAATATGGTCTCTCTCAACGTATCTTCTTGAACTGTAAGCACTTTTCCTGTGATCGTGTGAGATGATGAACTGGCCTGGGTTGGGGTAAAGTGAGGTGAATAATAGAGATATTGTTACATAGTATCAGGCTACGATTTGACCTTCAGAGGAAAGATATCTGCTTCTGGATCACAGTTAACCGCAGATAGCTGCAGCCGTGGAAAGCCAAACTGTGGATAAAGGGAGACTGCCACATGCCAAAATAAATTCCAGTTAAGGGAATAATGCATGCACCAGTTTCGGGAATGAGTCTGAAACCTTATGTTAGGGTTCTCCAGAGAAACAGAACCAACAAAACACACATGCACATACACATGTACACATATACATATATACAGACATATACACATATGTACATACATACATACACATATATATGAGTTTTATTCTAGGAATTGGCTCAACACAGTGATAAAAACCAAGAAGCTCCAGGATCTTTCACCTGTAAGTTGAAGAACCAGGAAAGTTGGTGTAATATTCAATGTGGTACTCAAGTATGAAAGCCTAAGGATCCAGGGGGCTTTCAGTATTGAGAGGATTGATAGTGTAAATCCTGGACTGTGTTCAAGGCCCCCAAAACCAAGAGTGATGTACTCTGAGGGCAAGAGAAGATGGATGTGTCAGCTCAAGCAGAGAGAGAGCAAGAGCAAATTCGTATTTCTCTCTTTTGGTTGTATTCAGGCCTTCAGTATGTCAGATAATGCCTATCCACATTGGGGAAGACCATCTGTTTGACTCAGTTCACCCATCCATAGGCTAATCTCTTCCAGAAACACCCAGGCAGACACACCCATAAATAATGTTTTACTACTTATCTGGGCACCCCTTATCCCAGTCAACTTGACACATAAAATTAACCTTCACACCCTTGCATAAAACAGAGACTTCCCAATTTAGGATAAAATCTAAATTTTTCGGTATAAGATGTGAGACATCTTAACTTTTCCTGGTCTTCCGTTTTCCCATTGTATGTACCCCCTCCTCCCACTGCAGATTACTAAACTCTAATCCCAGAACTCCATTTCTCTGGTCGGCTGGTGCAAAGTTCTTTGCTGCCTCAGTGACTCTGGACTAACTCCCTCTTCCCCTTGCCCTTTGCATGGCCGAATCCTTTTGTTCTAATTCTCACCTAAGGTATCGTTTCCTCAGGATGGCTCCCCACAACTCCTTCACCTATTTCACCCACCCTCCCAACCCCTCCCCTGGGACAACTTCTGTGTTTAGGAGATTGTTTCTGTTTTTTATTTTGTTCATGAATTTACTCTCTGTATTTATGAGTCCATTTGTTTTTTGGTTTGTTAGTTTCGTTTTTCGGATTTCACATTTGAGTGAAATCATGTTATCTTTCTCTGACTTCACTTATCCTTAAATCCATCCATGTTGTCTGGTACAAATGCCAATATCTCATTTATTTTTTTATAGTTAAGTAATATTCCACTATGTGTACATTTCATATCTTTATTCATATAGCTAAAATGTACCACTGGGCATTTACAAAAAGCAAATGAAAAACCCAATTTGAAAAGACACATGCACCCAAATGTTGATTGTAGTATTCTTTACAGTAGCTAAGGTATGGAAGAAACTCAAGTGTCCATCAATAGATGAATGGATAGAAAATAAATACTTTAGTGCCATCACAATATTGAGTGGATATCACAGCTTGGCAGAATGGCAAGTTATTTTAATGTTCATCTTCCCTCTTTTCCATATATTTCAAAGTTCAAGAATACATACTTTTCTCATTAGTATTTAAGTAAAATTACTATTTATTATAGTCCATTTCTCTATGAGAAAGCATAGTTTCTGAAGTCCCTTAAGGATAAAACTAGGTCAAGTGGAAGAATGCCTTTTACAAACTCAATTGGCTTAGTTTTATATAGAGTTTTTCTTAAAAACCAGAGCTGAGATGCCTAAAATTACCAAAAATAGGAATGTTGTAGTAATTGATGAATTGTCATTGGGAAGGTTTGTGACTATATTTTATGTAATATAAAAATATTATAATATGTCTTGATTTTTAATTAGCAGGGTTGTCTAGTTTTTCTCAGTGTTTGTAACCCAAATTAGAAACTTTAAATTTAAAGTCAAAGTTGAGTTTCTAAATTATTTTTCATTCCATATCTTAAAAAGGAATTTATGCAGAGATATTTTTAATGTCTCCGAAAAAAACTGATAAATCCCAATAATACCATTGCTTTTGAAGCATTTCTAAAATACATGAGATTGGGGAATACTGAAAAAGACAGAAGTAGGTTATCTGATTGTATGGATAATTTCCTAGTGTGGCCAAATAATCTGAAAATATGCTTTGGGCCAGACATGTATTTTAAATGATGCAACAAAAGTTGGAAGAGTTTATAGAGAAGAAGTATCCATTTCTTGTTGTTTATTGGTATTTGAAAGTGTTTTCTACCAGAATAAACTATCATGGTAATTTGAATTACAAGGTGTTACAACTTGAGAAGTGTAACAGTGTACTCACTTATGAATAGTGATATTATTTCTCTTAATACTTCAATTCGCTTTTCTAAAGCCTAGTGGATGCTAGCACTCATTCTAAATGTCAATTTAATATCCATAAGAAAATTAAAGGGCTCTTCATATTTACTTATGACTGTCCATATTAGGAAATTCTAAGCAATCTATAATAATTAAATATTAGAATGAATAAGTAGGTTTAGCTAGACTGCAGGATTCCTGGTCAATATTAAAAACAACAACAGCAACAACAACAACAATACACCAGTCAGATCTCCCTTTTACATACAGAACTTGTTTTATCATTTCTTTAAATGTAATGCAGATCAACAGCATGCATTTCTTTACGTTTTGCCTATCTAAAAATGTACTTACTTCATTTTCATAACTTAGTAATTTCTTTTTACATTATTTATGTCATTATTTATATACAATACATTTCACCATATTTATTACATAGTTCTGTGAATTTTGACAAATGCTTACAGTTCTCTAACCACCACCATGTTCAAGATCTAGAACAATTCCATCAACCCCCACATTACCCTGTGCCCGATCCTGCCACCCACAGTTACTGGCAATCATTGATTGATTTTCTGTTCTGTAGCTTTGCCTTTTTAAGAATGTCATATAAATTGAATCATGCAGTGTGTGGCCTTTTATGTTGGGCTTCTTTCACTTAGCATAATGCATTTGGGATATATTCATGTTGTTGCTGTAGCAGTGCTTTGTTTCTTTTTGTTGCTGAGAAGTATGTCATTGAACTCCCGTGCCATGACCCAGTCGAGGGACACAGTGTAGTTTCTAGTGTTTGTGGATCTTCATTTGTGCCCTAGGGAATATAGAATTTTTTTTTAACATTTATTTATTTTTGAGAGACAGAGAGACAGATCATGAGCAGGGGAGGGGCAGAGAGAGAGGGACACAGAATTGGAAGCAGACTCCAGGCTCTGAGCTGTCAGCACAGAGCACCAGGCGGGGCTCAAACCCACAAACTCTGAGATCCTGACCTGAGCCGAAGTCAGATGCCCAACCAACTGATCCACCCAGGTGCCCCTAGAATTTTTTTTTTTAACTTTTCTTCTCAGGAGCTTCAGCTTTTTGTTCTCTGGAGAGAGAGGACAGACAGATTGAGGTCAAGTTTTGTCTTTTTCTAGCATTAGTTGTTCCCCTCTTCACCCTGTACCACAAGGGAAGCTTTCTCAGATCTGTCATCTTGCTCCTGATTTTTCATTGGGTTATGTCTGTGAAGAAGATCCTGCAAGTGACTGAGAATCTCTCCCGTGTCTGTGGCTCATGACAGTTATGCATTATCTCACTAGCCCATAGTCAACCTCCAGGAATCTGTTAAACATTGACCTAAATTTTTATAAGCAGTTTTATGAAATCCGGCTTCTGCCCCAGGGAAGTGACCACTGGTCTCTTACCTTTTCTTAGCTGTTCTTTTTTTTGTTGTTGTTGTACCTTTTGGGGTTCTCTGGGCTTCTGAGATATATGGATTTTACTTGGGGGATGTGTGTACATAATTTTATAGAGTATATATAAATTTTATAGACCATATATACCTACAGAAAGATAAAGATAAATTTTGTAGATTATCTAGATATATATGAATTCTAGTCATTACTAATTAAAATATGTTTGATACCCACTCTTCATCAGAAATTCAATTCACATGTTAGGTTGTTTCATTTTGTCCCATAGATCTCAGATCTTGTACCAAAATTTGTCACTATATCTACTTTTTGTATTTCAGTTTGGTGAATTTTTTTGGATTTCATTATAGTCAGCTGATCATTTCCCATGTTAAGTCTGTTCTGCTAAGTCTTTTAATGGAATTAACTCCTATATCACCTTGTTTATTTCTCTCATTTCTTTGAGAGAGCTCTTTTATAGTTTTATCTATCTGTTGAAATGCTCCTTGACTATGTTGCCCATACTTAATTTAACATAGTAACCATATAATGCCTGTATTTGATCACTTTAATGTCCCCATCTGATCATTCTGATCTCTGAGCTACATCCAAATATTTCCCTGATGACCATTTAGTTTGTTGGGAATGTATGACATTTGCTTGATGTTTTCTGAGCTTTATAATTTTTATTGAATGCCAGATTTTTGGCAACAAAGCTCTAAAAGACTACAGAAAAAAATATTTATGCCCAGAAATGCGAAATCCTCTTTCTTCAGGGTGTTGTTATAGATGGTTGAGTCAATATAATTTGTATGAGTTTGTTGTTACTTTATTTAGATTTGTTGTTAAATAAATTTGATTTATTTATTTTTTATGAATATAGTTTATTGTCAAATTAGCTTACATAGAACTCACTGTGCTCATCCCAACAAGTACCCTCCTCAATGTCCATCACCCATTCCCCCCTCTTCCCCACTGTCCTATCCATGCTCAGTTTGTTCTCTGTAATTTGAGTCTCTTGTAGTTTGACTCTCTCCCTTTCTGTTGGGAATTAATTTTTCCCCTTTGCTTAAATTGTATTTTTTAGGTGATGTTCTGCCCCAGCCTTGTGTTTAGTGAGAGGACTATAATGCTAAGGAGTTTTTATTAATATCCTAACTACTCCATTGGATTTTGGCATATGCTGTATTTCTGCACCACACAGGTTTCCTTTTGTGGTCCTGACCCCTACCCAGTGGTAGATTGCTCTTGTTATCACTCTATATATTCACAAGACTCATGGGGGGTGGATTTCTTCCTTCTCCTGTCTAAGTATTAGGCAGATTTTCTGTACCTGATCCTCAGAAATAGGTTTCCCTCAACATCCTTCTGCATTCCACACAGCACAGGGTTTGGAGAACAAGTTAGGTTTCATGTTTCTCCTTTTGAGGCAGTAGCAGGAGATCTCCACCTTATGCTGGGTCCTGAGCATGCGTGAACTTCCTGCTCCTTTGCAGTGACAGCAGAGCCTTGTCACATATCTGTGCAGGTTTCAAGATGAGTAGATTTCCTACCCCTCCTCCAGCAGTAGATAATGTCTGCTTCATATCAGTGTAGGGTTAGTGGCATATTGTTTTCTGTTCCATGCCCATCAATAGGCATTTTGTTCCTTGTACCTGACAAATGTCCAGCACACAACCAGTTTCTGTGCCCATCCTCCAGCAGGAGCCAACCTATACCTTATATTCTAAATGGTCTGTTCGGTTGAGATGAAGTACCAATTTTAAATGTAGTTAAGTCTTCAGAACATCTAGACCATTTTTTAGGTTCTCTTTCAGGTGTTTCAGTCCTCATATCTGTTATATCAATAATCAGTGGAGGCTCAGGGAGAAAGTGTGATGAATGATGTGGACTGACATTGTAGCTAGGGTTCCCTGGGATTCTAAACGTTCATGGTAGCACATATTTTGCCTTTTAAGGATTCATTTAGATTTCAGCTTTTATGGTGATGTTATGGGGATGATCTCTTTTTCTGTTTTACAAAAAGGAAAATAATTTGTACTCTTATCTCTCTTAGGAGAGGTTTGGAACTCCTTGGATTTCAGTTTTTCATGTTACTTTGGAAGCTCGGCTCCTTCATAGCCTGAAAAATTAGGATTTTTACTCTATATGATTTGTGTTCATTGTTATGGTAGAATTGATGTGTTTTTGAGATTATCTATATTTTAAGCAGAAGTGGAAGTCTAATTGTTTCTAAATAGTAGCCATTCATTGGAAAGTAAAAATAAAAAACAGAATTCTTTAAATTTTTTTAATGTGTATTTATTTTTGAGAGAGAGAGAGCAAGACTGCAAGTGAGAGAGGGGTAGAAAGAGATGGAGTCACAGAATCTGAAGCAGGCTCCAGGCTCTGAGCTGTCAGCACAGAGTCTGAAATGAGGCTCGAACTCCCAAGCAGTGAGATCATGACCTGAGCCGAATTCAGACACTTAACCAACTGGGCCAGCCAGGTGTCTCCCGAAATGTCACTATTAATAATAGTTTCAAGACATGATCTATGGATGGGGCACCTGGGTGGCTCAGTCAGTTGAGCACCTGGGCTAAGGTCATGAATTCGCGGTTGGTGAGTTTGAGCCCTGTGTCGGGCTCTGTGCTGACAGCTCAGAGCCTGGAGCCTGCTTTGGATTCTGTCTCTTTCTCTCTGTCTCTCTCTATCTGCCCCTCCCCTGCTCATGCTCTGTCCCTCTCTGTCTCTCAAATACAAATGAATGTTTTTAAAAAACCATGATCTATGGAGAGAGATATTTTAAAATGTTAAAGAACTTTACACTGAAAACAATAAAACATTGTGGAGGTGAATTAAAGAATATGTAAGTAAATGGAAAGATGCGTCAGCTGTATTTTTTGAAAACTTAGTATTTGTAAAGTTTTACTCCCCAAAGCAATCTAAATGCAACCTCAATCCAAATTCCAAAAGACGTTGTTCATGTTAAGAAATGAAAATCTGATTCTACAGTTTATGTGGAAATGTAAAATCCAAAAATCACTAAGGCATCTGAAAGAACAAAGTTGAAGACTTTTTATTACTTGATTTGAAGATTTATTTTTAAAGCTCAGTAACTGAGTGAGTGTGGTATTAGGGAAAAGATGATCAACTAGAATATATCAGAATAGAGGGTCCAGGGGCACCTAGGTGGCTCAGTTGGTGAGTTTGGCTCAGGTCATGATCTCTTTGTTGGTGAGTCTGAGCCCCTCATCAGGCTCTGTGCTGACCTCTCATAGCCTGGAGCCTTCTTCAGTTTCTCTGTCTGCCTCTCACTCTGCCCCTTCCCCACTTGTGCTCTGTCTCTCATTCTCTCAAAATGAATGTTTAAAATTTTTTAAATTAAAAAATAGAGTATCCATAAATACACTAGGTTTTATTTATCAAATCTCCAAGTAAAGTCACTTTCTTAAAAAAAATCATGTGTCTTCTGAAGCTATACCAGTTTCCTTTGCTAAACTCTCATTGTCCTTTCATTTACTTCATAGGATTCATGGTGGCAATATGAAATAATTATTCCTATAATTATTTATTTTTATTGTTCTCCCTGAAACTGTATATTTATTGTGGAAAGTATAACTCTTTTGTTCATGGATATTTTTAGACTTAATACAATGATTGGTGCAAATTAGGTATATAATACCAAATGAATGAAGGGATTTCAAAGAGGTATGTGAAGGGTAATAAGTAATTTGAGATTATACTGGTATATCTTGGTATATATACCATATACTGGTATATGGTATATATAACTGATAGTCATTTATGGACACTGTCTTACTGCAAATAAAAGACATATATAGAAGACCAGTGTTTTGCTGTTTTGATATTACTGGTAGTTTTTATTCATTGCTTCTCTTTCTAGTCTCATCTGGTCTTTAGTTGTTCTTGCTGGGTTGCTGTATCAGTTGGTGTTCTTAATTTCAAGCAATTAGAAACAAATGTGCTTCTTTTGTTAGTGATAATGTTTGGCAAATTGTCTTTCTCTTGAGTGAATATTTTAGAATGAACCACTGGATTCTTCAACTTTTCACAAGTTTGCAATCCAACTGGCTTTTCTTTTCCTTTGGATTTTGAAATGATTTGAAAATTATAAAAGGATTGTAAATGTAGGGTAATAAATTCCCCTAAACTTTTACCCTCGTCCACTTGTCCACCAATATTAACATTTTTCACATACTATTTTCTATTTTTCATCTGTCTTTTTTTCTCTCTGAATCCATACACACACACACACACACACACACACACACACATACATTATGAGACCACATGAGTATACATTCATGTGTATGGATATACATACACATATGTATGACTATAATATGTATTTATCTATATTCAGTTTTTCTTTTAAAAGTTGAAAAGACATTTGGAAGATAAAATACTTCTGAATATTTAAGGATGTATTGCCTAGAAACATGATCTTTTCTTACATAATCAAAGTAAGGTTGTCAAATCAGATAATTTGTGTTGACATCAAAGCTACAGACTAGGTTCAAATTTCTCCAATTGTCTCCTTAATAATCTTTTTAAGAAAAAAACCATTTCCTAAGAATTCTATCCACAGACACACAGTAAACTTAATTCTATAATCTCTTTGTTTCTCTCATGACTTTAACATATATTGGAAGAATTATGGCTATTATTTTCTAGACTATTCCTTAATTTATGTTGACCTGATTTTCATCAGATTTAGAATTGTAGGTGTGGATTTTTGGTAGAAATCATCATAGGTGGGAGACACTTGACCTCAACTATTCCCATTAATTGTGAAGTTAATCTGATCACTTGATTAAAGTTTGTTGGCCAGTGTTTTCTACTATATTTTCCATGGTAACTAAATATTAATTATATTATATTAATTAGAAATATTTTTCTCATATTTTAGGCCACTATTTTTAGGTTATGGTAATTCTTGTCTGAGACAACTAATAATAAGATGAATGCCAAATGGTAATTTTCTAGTTCTATCATTTCTTCTATATTTATTAATTGGGAATCTACTGTAAGGAAGAAGCTTTTGTTCTCTACCATTTATTTATATCTATTTTGATTCATGGATTCCTATTTTGTTCTATAATATATTCTCATTATTTTGTGGCTTAAATATCTCATTGATATTTCAAGACTTTATCTCCCTAGCTTCATCATACAAATGTCTCTAAAGTATTTAGATTTTAGGTTCTATTAGCATTTGTATTCATACAAAGCCTCTAAAGTATTTAGATTTTAGGTTCTATTAGCATTAAATTGTCAGTATAGAAGACCAGCATAATGCTGTTGAGATGGTAAGACAGTTAAAGACCCTGCAGTTTACAACATGGCACAGAACTGACACCCTAGAAGCAAGATGGTAAATGTCTTGTAATTCCTGCTAAAATAAACAAGATAGCTTCTGGTGTTTTCCATTAAGTTGCAGGGGGTGGGGGGATATTCCCCAGGTCAATAGTTATACACCATATGTTTTGGGTATCAGCTAAGGTGGTGAGCAAAATGCAAAATGATAGATAATATTACTTTCCTATGTATATTGAAGTGTTTGGTGGTGGCATTAGCTTCTTAAATTCTTGTCTAATCATATTTCTAGTCCTAGAAATAGTTAGGAAAGAGAAGTGCCAAAGATTTCTACATGGCTCTTCCTACCATAATAACCATAATTCATTCTAAATATCAAAGAACCCATGCAATCATTGCCCAGGTGCTAATGATTGTTAAAATATATGCAAAAAAATTCAATAGACAATGGATAATTTGGATATTCCACAGGAGGTATGGAGAGGTGGATTCATGTTGGGATCTATTGATGACCTAGTCACCATAAATTCCCATGAATACTGGAAGGTAATAGAGAAAGAATATCTAGATGATAGTGTTTACTTTGGCAAGCATTCAATAATGTAAATACATAAGTAACTTTAAAAAATGGTTGCATATACCTTTGGTAAAGACTGGAATAAAAATACACTGAATACATGGATGCTGTAGTGGTTTTCCTTAAGTATACTCAACTTCTACTTTGTTCAAGGGGCTATAGAACCTAGAAATTATTCAGTTATGGGAAATTTAAAATAGAACTTTGATGGGATGCATCTATATCTAGTCCCAAGTATCCCATGGTCAAGTAATATGCAATAAAGAAGTCATTTCTCATGGGTCAAATAATTTTGGTTATTGTACTACCCTATACCTTGTTGTGTTAATTAAGCCTGCCTGTTCTTATTTCTGTGACTTTAAAATACATTACTTTGGAGGTGGGTGGGCACCTAATAAACACTTATCCTGATTTCTTCTGTAGTATCTCTTGTCAACACGACTACACTGAAGTGAACAACCTAAGATGCACTTTTCAGAGATGCAAATGCTCCTCTCCTATCCATGCATCTTAAAGACATGTAGGAGGGAACATATTCTTGGATGTCTTCTTGTCCTTAGTCATAGCCACATCTGAATTTCCATTTTCAAAATAAAGCTTTTATATGAGATTCACATTTTAATTTCAAAGAGAAGACCCACCAGCAAATCAATTTTTAAAAAATAAAATAAAGTATTAGAACTGACCCTATCTGCACAAAGTGGCATGTTGTATCTGGAATATATGGATGTGTATGAATGCACTGACTATTAGCATATTCAACCTGATGTAATGTTTTCCTTCTTTAGAAAATCAGTTTTATTACCAATTTTCTTATGTGTTCTACATTTTATGCTTATTGTGTTGATATGATTTTCAAAGTTGTGTTTTTCTTAAACCCCCTTTCTCCAGGCTTTATTTTATATTGTCTGTGGTATAAGGAGGAGTATTTTTCTAATTATAATTCCATTACTAAGGAGTTGAGTGTGTTCTTGAAAAGCAAGTGACTCATTTGAGCATTCTATAAAGCATTTAAATGACAAACAGACTTACCAAAAAGGTGAAGAAGAGTCTGTTTTAGCTGACAGAGGAGTTTCAGGGAGTGCTGAGGTTTTGGGGGAATCATGAGTTTTGAAGTGTCCTGTGTGCCTATAGTTCTCTTCGTTGAGCCCACATTTAAAAGAGCCTAAATGTCCATCAACTGATGAGTGGATCAAGAAGATGTGGTATTTATATACAATGCAGTACTACATGGCAATGAGAAAGAATGAAATCTAGCCATTGATAGCAACGTGGATGGTCCTTGAGGGTGTCATGCTAAGCAAAATAAGTCAGGCAGAGAAGGACAGTTACCATATGTTTTCACTCATAAGTTTAACAGGAGAAACTTAACAGAGGACCATGGGGAGGGGAAGGGGGGAAAAGAGTGAGGGAGAGGGAAGGAGGCAAATCATGAGAGACTCTTAAATACTAAAAACAAACTGAGGGCTGAAGGGGAAGGGAGGTGATGGTCACGGAGGAGGGCACTTGTGGGGAAGCACATCGGGTGTTATATAGAAACTAACTTGACAATAAACTATAAATAAAATAAGATAAAATAAAATATGTACTGACTTTAATAGGAGAGATCTGGAGAGTTAGTAAATTCAATTGTCATTGCAATTTGGCAACATATAAAATAATAATTTGAGTTAATTATTAGCTACTATATTGCTGTGCTGCTGGTGATGACAGATTTTTAAAGTTATATAGTGTCCCTTATTTCAGCCCAGGTAAAAACATATTTTAGGAGTTTGACTTTTTCATTCTTTTCCTTTAAATTATTTAATTGCCTTAGAAACAGCTACCCCACGCAGCATTTTTTTTTGGATTACTTTTGCCCATAATGCTAATATATTATGAAAACAGCAAGGATTCCCCAAACTTGCTTTCAATCAGCTTTTTAATCATGGTTAGCATAGAGCATAATTTAATTTGCTCTTATTAACAAAGTCATGGTCAACTGGCTGTTTATCCATAAATGATAATGGGATTTCATTGTATTTAGCAGTAAAAGCAGATAATCAAGCTTAATTTCTTTAATTTTACTGCAAGCCTCTCATCTACAATGTATTCTTGGTTCCAAAGTCTGAATCAGACAAGTTATCACTTGAAATCAAGAGAAATTATCACAGCTGCAAACAACAAAGAAAATTTGGAGGCTATCTGAACAACAAAGCTTGGAAAATGGGCAGAAACCAATGGCAGATCAAAGGTGGAAAAATAATGCCCAGAGTACCACCTACAACACTGTTTTCTCGGAACATACACTAAAATTAGGAAAAACAGGAAATGTGAACAACACCTGTAACAAGCACGATATGAGTAGCACAGCTAAAGCATGGATCCTGACGGTGAGAAAATACCCATTCATCACAAAGAAGTACAACATCTTCAGAGTTGCAATATGCTTCTCCTGAGAAGACAGATTAAGGCTAATGTTTTAAGTCAATTCCAGGCCTTCCTTTATTACTGAATCCCAACCTGAGAATGAAGGATGTCAAAGAGTTCCTTGTACTCCGTGTATGTACATGATATTAGACTGATAGTTATGTAAATGTCAGCAGTGTATAGATGTGCATAATTGTGCTTTCTGTGTAATTAGTGTGTATTCTGGAGGCTAACATGTTTCTGAGGAAAAATGAGGGCATGAATACTGGCTCAGTGGTGAGTGAATTCTAATCACCAACCTGAGATAAACAAATTATTATAGAGGCAGGTCACTTTGTCTGGAGCCAAGCTTCACTTGAAGTGGATGGACCTCGAGGGTGTCATGCTGAGCGAAGTAAGGCAGGCAGAGAAGGACAGAAACCATATGTTTGCACTCATAGGTCTAACAGGAAAACAGGAGAGACCTAATGGAGAACCAGGGGGAGCGGAGGAGGGAGAGAGAGTTGGGGAGAGAGAGGAATGCAAAACTTGAGAGACTATTGAATACTGAAAATGAACTGAGAGTTGAAGGGGAAGGGGGGGGAAAGAGGTGGTGGTGATGGAGGAGGGCACTTGTGGGGAAGAGCACTGGGTGTTGTATGGAAACCAATTTGACAATAAAATATTATGGGAAAAAAAGGAATACAAATTTGCCAACATAGAATTTTATGGAATTTATAGGTCAATCATTATTATTATTATTATTATCATTATTATCTTACTCCTACCCCAAATAATTAATATAAAATGAAACTGATCAGAGTATTTAAAAAAGAGTTTTTCAGTTTGAAATAAGCCCTGTATTTGTCAAAACATCCAGTTGCCATAAAAATATTTTAATATGTCACAATCATAATTATCCTCTATGACATTTTATAACATTCAGGGTAACAATATAATATTATGAGAAAGGCCCCTATTCTTGATTTTTAAAATCACTTCCTTCAGTTTCAAGCATGGCCAAAGTTATACTTTGCAGTCTCCTTATGCAGAAAGTAATTACATTTCACTTAACTTTTTGAACATCAACTAATACTTAATGAGCACCCAGTACTTACATGGCAGTGCAATAAGCCTTCTTCCTTTTACATGTCTATCTCTTCCCAGATTGCAGTGTCTTTTAAGATGCTGAGAATCTTAGAAGTTTCACAATATGAAATAAACACATAATAGTCACATATGAAGAATTAACACTCTTTAAACTAGCCTAGAAACCAAAGAAAAAGAAACATCATCTCTGAATATTAATAATTCCCATGGTTGTAAGGTTTTTACAGAACTAGTTATTCAGATATTTCAGATATTAATTCGATTAATTCCAGCATATCAAGAGGAAAAGTAATAAAAGGACAAACAAAGGCTGCACCTAATATTGACAAAATTTATTAAGTACTTAAAGGAATTGTATTCTACTTACCATCAAACTAATAGTGATGTTTTCTGGGGGAGGGAAGGGAAAACTGGCGGTATCAATGAATTAGATAAGTCTACAGGACAATCAAGCAGAAATGGGAGTCTCACCCTAAAACGTATCTTAAATATGAAAATATTTCTAATGATAGAAGACAGACACATGGTTTACAGTTTCCTTTTTTCCTAACAGATGGGGCAGGTAAGCAGTGAGACCCAGGCCTATGAGCAAATCTAGAAACTCTTGATACAGACTGAGGGACTGGCTACAGCCCCATCTGAAAGATCAATGTAGGAGTTGGTTAAGAGTGCATAAATGCCGAGGCTTTGTGTATTTAAAATTATGTTTTGAAAACTTGTGATATGCTATTATGAATTAGAAAATTGCCATGATCTCTCCCTGTTATAACAGACTGCTGTAAATATCATCCACTTCCGAGCCTGGCATGACTGAGCCTAGGAGTGATCATTAGGAATATCTGGAGTATAGTTGGATCAGGCAAAGTATTTAACATTTGTGATGGTACGCTGGATCAAAAACGTGCTGTTGACATACTTAGCCGGTTGATAGAGCTATAGGAAGTGTGTTCATTTGTCAGGCATCCTGACTGGCTTTTATTTTATAGAAAAGATATAAAATCTTTTAGTATAGGGTAGGAAAGAAAAACATAGGAAAACCACCTGTATTGCAACAGATGTGCTATCTGGAGGGCAAGAAGAGCAATTTGCTGAGGAAAAATGGCCATCATAAGAAGGCTATCATTACTTGGCATCACTGTATTCCACTGAGAAGCAGTGGAAAGTACCATTTTGAGTGGAATGGTAACCCTGGTCTTCAGGAAAATGGAGACTTGTGTATAAGACGTTGTAAAGAGTATATGCTACTTTCAAATACTAAGAGGGTGTCACTTAATCTGCATGCTAAAATTAATCTGAGTCATGTCCGGAAAGACTACTCATCAGACATCAAATAACAAAAAGCAAGGGTATGTTTTGTGCCTTTTTTTTTTTAAGAAAAAAATTAATTCATGTTCCTGAGTGAGTTAGATAAATGACCTTCTACCTGAACTAAATTCTTGGTATTCTCAGGTATGAAAAAGATGTAGTTCCATCTTCATAAGCCTAGATGCAGGTCTACAAAAGACTCAGTATGAATTTGCCATGGCTGACTGTAATAAAAATAGCTATGATCATTAGATGCTGTTTGTTAGGCATTCTTTTCAATTACCTTATGAATGATGGACAATAATTCCCAGGCCTTTGTTGTTGTTACTGTAAATGAAGAATTTGAAGTTCAGGGTGAGCATCTTACCTAAACAATTAGTAATAGAGCGAGGACAGGAACCCAGGTCTGGCTGACTCCAGATCCTTGCTCTTACTTAGTGTATACTGCTACTGAAACAAAATGTACCGGACTCTGTCAATGAGGAGCAAGACCTAGGCTCTTGTTCAGGAAAGTACATTTATTAATATGCTTGTTTATATGTTGGAAAAAATTATGTTTTTTTCTTCTGTAATGAGAACTTTTAGGATTTTCTCTCAGCACATTTCAAATATAACATACATTAGTGCTAGCTATGGCTATCATGATATACATTATATCCCTGGTACTTATTTATCCCTGGAAATTTGTATCTGTTGATCACCTTTATTCAGTTCCTTCATACCCCATTCCTACCTCTGGTAACCACACATCTCATCTTATAATTTTTTTTAATGAATTTGGTTTTTAGTTTCTTCTTAAGACCAGACCACAGGTGTCTTTCACTGTCTGATTTATTTCACTTAGTATAATGCCCTAATGTCCATCCATGTTGTTGCAGATGGGAATATTTCCTTATTGTTTATAACTGGATAGTATTCCTGTGTGAGTGTGTGTGTGTGTGTGTACACCACACTACACACTCATCTGTCAATAGACAATTAGGTTGTATATTTGCCTTGGCTATTTTTCATTGGACCTCTAATTTGAACACAGACCTTTCTGATTGTAAGTCCTGTGTAACTGTAACATTGTGCCACACACTCTGTCCTTTTGAAGATTCTGCAAAATTCATCAGTAATACAGTCCCCTCAAAAAATGTCTTGACCATGGATGATAGTCATGGCATCATTTTAGAAAGTACTGGTCCTAGTGTGAGCTAGTAGTTGATAGGTACCAGCCACAAAAGATTTCCTGTGGGAACACAATTCCAAAGATATGAAAATAAGTTGAAAAAGACTATTTGGTTCATAGTCATTTGTTCAAGATATAACTTACTAGGAGTATTTCAAATGGAGATAAAACAAGTGAATTACTCAGCAAAATAAAACCTGAGTGTACTAAATCTGCTACTTACTGCATTCTGAGCAGACAGTTATGTAGACAATTGAAAACCAGGAAGACACACCTGCCAGAGAGTTTTTCAAATGTAAAATAGCTGCACTGTGAGTCTGTAATTTTATCAAGGTCCAAATACATTAAACTTAGTAAAAGGTGAGTCATTTCTAAAGACATTTTAAAATTAAAGTTTGCAAGTACTTCTATGCTAGAAATTGGCAGAATTTTAGAGTAGCCAGCATAAAAATCCATGGAGAACACGGTATGGACTATTTGCCCTAGCAAATTACTCATAACCACTGCCATTATCACTTAGTGTGAAAGTGTAGAATTTGAAGAAATGAAAAATGGGCAGGTAATTTTCAGTGAAATATGACAGAGCTTGATGCCTTCAATAGATTGTTTGTCCACATCTTAGTATACATTTCATAGCCAATCTTAATCTACTGGAACTATTATGTTTGAACAACTTTATATTGCCATATAATTCACTTACCATAGAATCTTCCAATTTACAGTAAACAATTAAATAGTTTACAATATAATTATAGTTATACAACTATTACTATTCTATTTCCAGAACATTTTCATCACCCTTGGAAGTAACTCCATATTTAATAGTGGGCAGCATTTTCCACACCACCAACCCACAGTGCCCTATGCTTAGGCAACACAAATTTACTTTCTGACTATAGATTCTCCTATTCAGATATTTCATATAAGTAATTATATGATATATTGTTCTGCCTGGCTTCTTCCATTCGGGTAATAATTTCAACATTCATCCATGTTGCATTTATAGATACTTTCTTATGTGTGGCTGGCCAAATAACATTCCATTTTATGTACATACTACATTTTGTTCAGCCTTCCATAATTTGATTAATAATTGAATTTTTTCTACTTTAGCTCTTTTGAATAATATGCTACAAACATTTATGTACATGTTGCTATACAGACATTTGTTTTCATTTATATTGGGTACACATGTACAAGTGGAAGTGTTAGTTCATGTGGAAACTTAATGTTTAACCTTTTAAGGACCTGACATTATTTTCCAAAGCAGCTGTATTATTTTATGGTACTACCAGGAGTGATAAGGATTCTGATTTCTCCACATCCTCTCCAAAACTTGCTACTTATCCCTTATCCCATCTTTTTTACTCTGAATATCCATATAGGTTTAAAGTGCTTCTCAGGTTGGTTCTGACTTACAGTTCCCTGATGGGTAATGATATAGGGTACCTTTTCCTGGGCTCTCTTTTCCAGTTTTATATACATTTCAATGCACTGTCTTTTGATATATTTGCCCATTTGTTTCTTGGTTCTGAAATACATTTTTATTTTTAAAAAATAACTTTAGAGGCACCTGAGTGGCTCAGTCCTGTAAGTATCTGACTCTTGGTTTTAGCTTAGGTCATGATCTCACAGTTTGTGGGTTTGAGCCCCATGTTGGGCTCCATGCTGGCAGTGCGGAGCCTGCTTGAGATTCTCTCCTCCCTGTCCTCCCCACTCTCCCTCCAACTCTCTCTCAAAATAAATTTAAAAAAGAAAACATAATTTTAAGTTTTTTAATTCTAGTATAATAATAGTTTCAGGTGCACAAAAGAGTGATTCGCCATTTCTATACATTATTCCGTGCTCATCATGATAAGTGTACTCTTTACAGAAATTTTTAAATATTTTTGTGCATTTAAATTGATGGCATTTTGTTACTGGATCTGTTCTTACCAAGGTATATAGTGGCATTCTAGGGTCAGGTCAAATTGTCAAATCCAACAGCATTTCTGATAATTTTACATACTTTCCTAATATTTTTTTTCTTTCTTCCTTTACTACATGAAAACCATCCATCTGTGAATCTCTTCTTTTGGTTTCATTATACCCTGATATCTCTTTCCACATTAGTATAGACAAAATTTATCTTTATGTCTCTTCCTTTATGTGACATTCTTTTTAGAGTTAGAGATTTATTTTCTTCATTTCTGATAGCTACTGGTACTCATAGACATTCACATTATTTTTCCTCTTTCTCCTCCTCTTACTTCTTTGCTTTATCTCCCCCCCTTCTCATCCTTTCCATGTTTCCTCTTTTTTCTCCTCTTAGTCTTTTCTCCTCTTCCTCTTTTGTCTGCCCTGTTTTTGACTAGATAAATGTGTAAATATAGAAAACTTGAAGCAGAGGGAAGTGAAGAAGACAATTTTCTTTTGAAGCCCTAACAATAAACTATTAAATCAGTGTGTGTTGGGAAAATAATAGAAAATATGAGAGAAAAGGTAAGAGTCTCATTGAATTCAGACACTTTGCAGAAGTTTTTACCCACTGAAATGTCAGGTAGTCGGGTTAGAAAAGGAATAAGGATAAGAACAAGTTTCTTGTAAAAAAAAAAAAAATTAAGCAGTAGTATCTTGTTAGGTTAATGTTTCCCAGGGTGTGTTTTATGTGTCTTAGGTTAATCAAGTGTTGTGGTTATTTATGTTTAGAAATTTGTGGCAAAACAAAGCTAAATGATTCCTTAGAGGTTCTGATTGGATGAGCTATATTCTCAATATGAAACAGTCATAAATAGCTATCATTTCTCAATAATATTTTAAAAAGAGCCATTTGCAGCAAACACCCATAGACTAACGCACGCTTTAGATGGAGACAACCTAGTATTGCCCCTTCAATCAGAGATGACATGGTTTGGATGAGTCTGACTCCATATTCTGGACTTCTGAATATACTTTATCTTTAGGCTAATCTATTTAGTTTTTAACTGTCAGGCCATTTGTATTTTAGATACATAAAACCGTGTAATGCTTCAGGTAATCTTTTATTTAAAATTGGTTCCTCAGCATTTAAACTCATTGTTTGCCTCTAATTTATTACCACAAAAATAAAGAGTATGAAATACACTAAGTGTCAGCATAACAATATAAATTCAAAAAAGAAAATGCAATATTAGACCAAATCGTGATGAAGAAAGTATACATTTATCCATGTTTTGGCCAGATAGCAAATTCAGCTGACTGGTAGGGAAATAGCTGGTGATATAAAACATGGAAATACTTAAAATCCTGTGATGAAACTAATACTTCTTAAAATATATTCTATTTATGTTTTGATACTTAAAAAAGCACATTTATTTCAGTGTTAAATCTGACTTATCTTCAAAATGAAACTATGTCAGAAGAATAAAATAATTATTAAAAATTGCCTTTGTATTTTCAGGTAAACAATACACTAAGTATACATTTAAGATTTAATAAATAGTTTGTAAAAAGCAATATAAATTTGATAATGAATCAAAGTATAAGCTAATAATGTAAAATAGGGAATATTTAAATATTAATGGTAACCTTTCCTTTGTCTACACTAGTTAAAGAAGATGCCTTTTAGATAAATTAATTAGTTTGGTCAACTGAAAGTTAGGGCTGAAAATTTTTCCCAGTATTTCTTCCTCCAACCAACCAGATGAATCTGTTGACTTTAAATCTTTATTATTTTTTGAGTCCTTTTGACTTCACTACTACTGCCACTCACTTTCTTTAGGGCCTTCCACCTTGACAAGTGAACTATTAGAATGACTTAATTTGTCTCGCTTCCTTCGATTTCCTCTAATGACTACTGTTAATGCTTTTTAAGATTCTTGATCATGTCACTGTCTTTATAAACTTCATTAATAGAGTCCTATTATTCATAGTATAAAGTACAATCACCTAATTATAGCAAGCATGGATTCTGCTGATCAATTTTTTGTCCTTGATCTCTTTCAGATGTGGAAGTTACTTTATACTCAAAGTTGTATTCTAAAGTACCTAACAATTTTGAACCTCATGTTTTCTGGAAATATTTTGGGGTTTTCCTTATTTTTGTCTGTGTGTAAATCTCTTGCTTTTTTAACCTTAAAAGTCAGTTATAAGGATTGTCTCATTCATAGTGAAACAGTGATTACTTGGATATTATGATTATTTCCTCTGATATGACAAAATTTACACACTAATGGCTACTTATACCATTGCTGACAATTGTCTGTATAGTATTCTCTTCCAACCAACTTTAGCATAGAACAATTTTATCCATCTTGACATTTTCATTGTTAGAAAATGCCTAAAATATATTTGTTAGGTATTTAATAATTTAGTAAACTGTTAGATTTTCTCTAAACTATTTTCAACTTTTTCCTGGGCTAAATTAATTTTCCCAGTTTGTCAGACTTGCTTGCAGTTAGGTAGAGTTGCATAACTTTATTCTACTCTGGAAAGTGAACTGAAGTGCTCTGATTCCAGACATTCTGTGTTTGGTGGTCTTGCTCTTCTTCCATTCCAGCCATCTTAAAGAGTAGAAAACCCTTAAGATGTAGGGATACTGGATCCCTGGGTATTTCTGTAGAAGAAATTTATCTGCTGATCATGAATACAAAGAATTTATCTGAACAAGAAATAAATTATTAAGCTTTAGATTTGGAGATTTATTTGTTCTATTAGCTACTGTTTATTAGGCAATATGTTTTTAATTTTATCTGGACATATTTTAGCATATTTTTTGAATAGGTTTTTGCTGTATTTAGTTTATCAATTACAATTAGCATAAAATGCAGTACAATATTAAATAAAAGAATAAAATAATAGAATCTTTTATGCCAAATATTTTACTTTAATTATCTCTAATATGTTAATCTGGTTTCATAAATATAAAAGTGAGATTTATCAGCATAGACAGTTATCCCAGGTATATAGCCAGGATATCTAACTAAACATGAAATTAAAAGTTCGTATTCATTATACATCACAGCATCTTAAAATAATTCTAGACATATTCAGAAGGATCTTTGAGATAGAGTTTATTGATGTGAACATTGGTGATCACTTTGGATGTCAATCAATCTTCAGATTAGGGAAGAAACTTTCCAAGAAATTATTTTTAGTAATATGGTCTTAACATATGTTCTGGATCTACCACTAGAGCCATTGTATATGCCAACATTTTAAGTGGTTTGAGTTTTTCTGATTATAAGAATTTTGAATAATAGAGCCTTTACTCATCTTAGATTTTATGTATTGCAAATTCATGTATGGATGAAAAGATAATCTACATTCAATTCATATTTGTAGCAAACAGAATTAGGCTGGGTTTTAATTGAAGACAGATATCATTTACCCATCACTTAAACATTCAGTTGTATTTTGTTGATTAGTAAAGTCAATTATAGCTTTATGTGTCATTCAAAGTTTTAATTAGCTAATAACTGCCACAAACCTTGGTTGCCTTAAATAAGCAGGGTTTCTATGATGGCACAACCTAGAACTCAAATATAGTTGGACAATTTCTTTTGTATGTGGTAAAATAACAAATTATTAAAACTTCATTATAACTAACAATATTAAAATATAAATATTTTTAAAAATTAAATATTTTAGTTTATTGAAATAAAATGAGGATGTTTGGTATTTTTCATAATCATATGTTTTTGGATCTAGGACTGAAATTACAGGGTGAATGTGTTGTACTGTTCTTTTTTTTTCAAAAAATTTTTAATGTTTTTTATTTATTTTTGAGAGACAGAGTTCGAGCAGGGGAGGGTCAGAGAGAGAGGGAGACTGGGGAGGGTTAGAGAGAGAGGGAGACACAGAATCTGAAGCAGCTCCAGGCTCTGAGCTAGCTGTCAGCACAGAAGCGGACGTGGGGCTTGAACCCACGAACCAGGAGATCACGACCTGAGCCGAAGCTGGATGCTCAACCGACTGAGCCACCCAGGCGCCCCTGTGTTGTACTGTTCTATTTGAAATGTTCTCTCATATGCAATAATTGTTACTAAGTCACTTTTCACCTCTTATCGGAAGGCAGATCATTGCTTTTTTAGGATTTTTTTAGCATTCATAACATTCATTCTAAGAACCTCTCCCATTTCTACCCTTCTTAAAGCAGTTCTCCAATTACCCACTTACCTAAATACATTATAGCATTTGCAGATACTTCTTATCTGCAAGGGAAAAGGGTATGACTATATCCACTAGGCTCTCACAGGACCCCCCTCACACCTCCATTATAGTACTTACATAGTTTTTCATGATTTTATTTTCCAAATAACTGCCTATCTTCCCCCACAAAATAATTGAGGTGAATTTTAACAGATTCAAAGAAGAGAGGTTGAAAATCACTAATATAGAGGAAAAAAACACTGAGAAGAAGAAAAGTTCAACATAATAATAATTTTGATGGTTAAGTCTCTTTGAGATTAAAAAAAAGTTTTCATAGCACTTGATTATAAAATAAATTTGTGTGATGTTGTTTAAAAAGGCAGTGAGTGATAGGATCATTTCAACAAGAGCTGGGAAGCAAATATTTTCAAAGAAAGTATAATGATTATTTTAATATGTCTTTTTGTAGATTCTATTCTTAAAACACAACCTCAATGTGCAATTTAATCAAAAACATTTACACATAGATAAGCATGTAGGTTCAGGATCATTTGTTTTGTGTTTAAAAATACAGAATGTATACACAGTAGATTGTTCGAGTTTTCAATTAAATTATGTCCTGTGTTACAGAAAGACAAGTTTTATTTTGGGCTTCTTTGTATCTAGCTACAGAAACAAAGGTAATATCAGATCCATAGTAAGCGCTAAATAAATTTTAGCATTTTCTGGTTTAAAGAAGTACAATGTTTTATTCACCAGTGCTCAGTACACATAGTATCTAATGTTCTTAATACATACTTTGTGAACATGTAATAAAAATTATAAGCTGAGGGAGGAAAACAGGCCAATTTAATTTGCACATATTGGAGTGTTGTTTTATACACATGGTTATACACACAGAGATTTATTTTTACTCTTTTCAACAATTGGTGTCGTTGACTAAATTATGTGATGTTTTTCTTTCCTCTACTTGTGAATTTAGGTCTTTTGGGATCAGGACAGCTCTCTGTATTCTTGAGTTCAGTGTTTCCCAGAGTTGTAGTCTGTCCATATATGCTGCTATTGTTCCTTAAACTATTCATATCTCATTGTTAGTTTTTTGTTTGATCAACTTCACTTTGCAGATTTTCTCATTTGGATGATCAGACTTGGGACACTGAAATTTTAACATCTTCATCTTGACTGAAGTTTTCCTTTGTTGAACTCCAATAGAGTTGAACTTAGGTGAGATGAAGTTAAATACGGGTTGGCTATTGCTTTTTCTGCTCTTGTACACTTTTCACAGATAAAAAGCACATAGGTTGTACTTCTATATCACAGAATTAGTGACAGAATATTCAGTGTGAGACACTATAAAAGCTCCACAGCATAATTGGGACCCTAAACACCACTTCTAGCCAAAAAGTTGGATGGAATTCAAAATTTCACTATATCTATTCAAATTTTAGGAGATGAGAAAGAATAATGGAATCAAATAAGGACTTAAATATTCCTAACTACTTCATTAAGTTAATTATGAAATGAATTATTGAGTTGATGTGCACTTTACTTATATGCAGAACAGTTTTCACTTAATATTCTCCAATGATTCAAAAAGTTTGAAAAGGGCAGATTTTAATGTTAGCATTTTCTCTAATGTATCCTATTTTTCAGGAATAGGCTCTATCTAATGTAAATACTGAGGCTTTTCAATTTAAAATATTTCCTAGATCAAAAACTCAGTTGTTAACTCCTGTAATTATGTGTTACAAGGTTCGATTCCTCTGCTCTATGGGTCTCTACTGCACTCGGAAACTTCTTCATGGTAATACATTCATTTGTTTTCATTTTCTTTTCTCATTAGGTCTTTAAATTCACTAATAAAATATTGGAGCATTGAGAGCTTATACACATGTGTATGTGCGAAAGCTGTGTGACCTTTTCAATATTCTGTAGTTCATTTTTGCCGGCAATTCTTTGTCACATAACTAAAATACAGTGGTTTTGAAAGAATCCAGTAACTTCAGGGCTTGCGTTACACACTATAATTTTATTAAGGCAAGAGATAAATTCAAAAAATAAGTATAGTTTCCAGATGAGAAAGATAATTATTCAAGATAAGAAATACAAAGGAAGATTAGACTATAAAAATGGACTAAAACTTGTATGTAGAATTATTGATCCTCATTTTAGACATTGAGTCTTTGATATTTTATCCATTCACTCAACATAAAAATCAGTTTGAGGCAAAAAGTCAAGGCAAGGATTTCTGGGAATTAGACATGAATTCCTCCCATTCCAGACCTTCAGGAAGCTATAATCTAATACGTGAATAAAATATATGCCTAAGTGTTTTCATATTAGATAGAACTAGGAATTAGTTCTACAGATTTTAAAAAAATGAAGAGAGTCCTTCCAACTAGGGAAGCATGAAAGCCTCTTAGAGAAGATGGCATATAAGCTAGGCCTGTAAAGACTAGGAACATTTAGGGAAAGGTAAGTAGAAGAAGGCATTCGAGGAAGAAGGAATAGCTATAAGTTAAATATAACTAAAGAATCACAGTATTCTGTTTCGTTTTGCTTTATTTTTCTCCATAAAATATTTTTTTAATTTTTTTAATGTTTTATTTATTTTTGATACAGAGAGAGACAGAGCATGAGAGGGGGAGGGGCAGAGAGAGAAGGAGACACAGAACCGGAAGCAGGTTCCAGGCTCTGAGCCAGCTGTCAGCACAGAGCCCGTCGCGGGGCTCGAACCCACGAACGTGAGATCTGACCTGAGCCAAAGTCAGAGGCTTAACCTACTGAGCCACCCAGGTGCCCCTCCATAAAATATTTTTTTAAAACAAGAAACATTATGATTATTTAAATTAAGCTTCTTGACAGGTAGAGAACACTGCACCTAATTCTATGAATGCATTTTCATATCTTCAAGTGCACCCAGAGTATTTTCAAAAGTGAACTGTATGCTGGGATATAAAGTAAATAGCATAAGTTTCAGAGGATAGAATCATATTAATATGTTCTTTAACCCCAGTGCAATAAAGCTGGAAACTAAATTTGAAGAAGGCAAGTAGAAAATCTCTATATATTTAAAAGTTAGAAAGGGTAATAAGAGATCCATTAAGAGATCATATTGGAAAATTTAAAAATTTTTGAATGAATTTATAACTAAAATGGCACATACCAAAGCTTGTGGAATAAAACTAAATTTGTGTTTGGAGGAAAAGATGCATGTATATGTAAGTAAAGAGTAACCTGAAAATTAATAATATTGACATCTAGCCCAAAAATTTGTTTTAAGAAGGCAACAAATGAGACTCAGAAAAAGTAGAACTGTAATCCTAAAGAACTAAATGTGGAAGTTCATAAAATAGAGAAAATACACAATAAAGAAAATTACCAAAGTAGAAGTTGTTCCTGGAAAAGATTTACAAAATTGATCTCTATACAAATTTTTAAAAAGAAAATTTTAAATGCCATCATTGTACAGCCTGGAGTCACTTATATTTAAGTGCATGTTATGGAAAATACCAATAAATTAAACATTTGGAAGAAATAGGCAAAATTGGCATTATTTTTTTATGCCAGCAGCAAGTAGTTACAACCCCTTTTTAAAAAAATACCATTTTAAAAAGCCTTGTAAATGTTTAAAAAACAGGACTAAGCCTAAAAAATAATGTGCTATATAAAAGACCATGTAGTAAGTTAAAGATGACTCGAATAAAAAGAAAGGATAAACTATGTTCATGAATTAGAAGATGCAAATTTGTGATGAGGTCAGTTTGCCTCAAATTGATAGATCTGAAATAATTTAAATAAAAGCACAGTTTTGTTTTTGGTGGAATTCAGAAATCTGATATTTCACTTTACATGGAAATCTAGAGGAACAAGAATATCCAAACACACACAACAAGAAGGAAAAATTTATAGTATCAAATATTGTGTATTTTTGGATATAATAATTAAGAAAGGATGATAATGGAGAAATGATAGGCAAAGTGAATAAAGAAAAAATAGACTATCCAGAAAATGTGTCACATATGTGACATAATGTGTCACATACAGCCACTTGATTTACGACTAAGGTGACACTTGAAGAAATGGATCAATATTTTCAATTGGATACTAGGGTTTGGAAATCTATGTATTAATATTAGAAATTTGAGGAGTGCCTGGGTGGCTCAGTTGGTTAAGTGACTCAGGTCATGATCTCACGCTTTATGAGTTTGAGCTCCACGGTGTATTCTGTGCTGACAGCTCAGAGTCTGGAACCTGCTTTGGATTCTGTGTCTCCATCTCTCTCTCTGTCCCACCCCTGAGCATGTTCTCTCTCTCTCTCTCTCTCTCTCTCTCTCTCTCTCTCTCTCTCTGAGCTCTCTCTCTCTTTCTCTCAATCTCTCTCAAAAATAAATAAATGTTAAAAATTTTTAAACAAAATTCACTCCTACACTATACACAATCTATAAAAATCTGACTCCTCCTTGCACACAAAACAGAAATATGTCTACATGTGCATGAAGAAACATGCATGAGATGCTTGGAACAGCATTATTTCCAATAACACAAACTTGAAAGAGCAGCAAAGTCCATCAACAACAGATAAGATAAATTATGAATTTTTTATAATAGTTTATTTTCAAATTGGTTTCCATGTAATACCCAGTGCTTCTCCCCACAAGTGCCCCCCACCATGACCATCACCCCCTTGCCCCCTCCCCCTTCAGCCCTCGGTTCAGTCTCAGTATTCAATAGTCTCTCATGGTCTGTGTCCCTCTGTCTCTCCAACTTTCTTTCCCCTTCCCCTCTCTATGGTACTCTGTTAGACCTATGAGTGTAAACATATGGTATCTGTCCTTCTCCACCTGACTTATTTCACTTAGCATGACACCCTCAAGGTCCATCCACTTTGCTACAAATGGCCATATTTCATTCTTTCTCATTGCCATGTAGTATTCCATTGTATTTATATACCACATCTTCTTGATCCATTTATCAGTTGACAGACTTTTAGGCTCTTCCCATGATTTGGCTATTGTAGAAAGTGCTGCTATGAACATTGGGGTACATGTGCCCCAATGCATCAGTACTTCTGTATCCTTTGGGTAAATCCTTAGCAGTGCTATTTCTGGGTCATAGGGGAGTTCTACTGATAGTTTTTTTTATTGATAGTTTGAACCTCCAAACACCTGTTTTCCAGAGTGGCTGCACCAGTTTACATTCCCACCAACAGTGTAGAAGGGTGCCCGTCTCTCCACATCCTTGCCAGCATCTATAGTCTCTTGATTTGTTCATTTTAGCCACTCTGACTGGTGTGAGGTTGTATCTCAGTGTGGTTTTGATTTGTATTTTCATGACTCTGAATGTCGCTGAGCATCGTTTCATGTGCCTATTGGCCATCTGGATATCCTCTTTGGAGAAATGTCTGTACAGGTCTTCTGCCCATTTCTTCACTGGATTATTCGTTTTTCGGGTATGGAGCTTAGTGAGTTCCTTGTAGATTTTGGATACCAGCCTTTTATCTGATATGCCATTTGCCACTATCTTTTCCCATTCTGTCAGTTGCCTATTAGTTTTTTTTATCTTTTCATTTGTATTGCAGAAGCGTTTTATCTTGATGAGGTCCCAATAGTTCATTTTTGTTCTTGATTCCCTTGCCTTTGGGGATGTGTCAAGGAGGAAATTGCTGCGAATGAGGTCAAGGGTTTCTCCTCCAGGGTTTTGATGTTCTCCTGTCTCACATTCAGGTCCTTTATCCATTTTGAGTTTATTTTTGTGAATGGTGTAAGAAAGTGGTCTAATTTCATTATTCTACATTATTCTACATGTTGCTGTCCAGCTCTCCCAACACCACCTGTTGAAGAGGCTGTCTTTTTGGATACTCTTTCCTATTTTGGCAAAATATAATTGGCCATACATTTGTGGGTCCAGTTCTGGGCTCTCTATTCTATTCTATTGGTCCATGTATCTGTTTTTGTGCCAATACCATACTGTCTTGATGATGACAGCTTTGTAGTAGAGGTTAAAGTCTGCAATTGTGATGCCTTCTGTTTTGTTTTTTTTCTTCAATATTACTTTGCCTACTCTTTTTTTTTGTTTTTTGTTTTTTGTTTTTGGTTCCATACAAATTTTAGGATAGTTTGTTCTAGCTTTGAGAAAAATGCTGGTGCAACTTTGATGGGGATTGCACTGAATGTGTAAATTGCTTTGGGTAATAATGACATTTTAACAATGTTTATTCTTCCAATCCATGAGCATGGAATGTTTTTCCATTTCTTTGTGTCTTCTTCAATTTCCTTTATAAGTCTTCTATAGTTTTCAGCATACAGGTCTTTTACATCTTTGGTTAGGTTTATTCCTAGGTATTTTATGGTTTTTTTGTGCAATTATGAATGGATCGGTTTCTTTCTGCTGCTTCATTATTGGTGTATAAAAATGCAACTGATTTCTGTACATTGATTTTGTACCCTGCAACTTTACTGAATTCATTAATCAGTTCTAGAAGGCTTCTGGTGGAGTTGATCGGGTTTTCCATGTAGAGTATCATGTCATCTGCAAAAAGGGAAAGTTTGACTTCTTCCTTGCCAATTCTGATGCCTTTTCTTTCCTTTTGTTGTCTGATTGCTGATGCTAGGACTTCCAACACTCTGTTAAACAACAGTGGTGAGAGTGGACATCACTGTCATGTCCCTGATCTCAGGGGGAAAGCTCTCAGTTTTTCCCCATTGAGGATAACATTGGCTGTGGGCTTTTCATAAATGGCTTTTATGATGTTTATGTAAGTTCCTTCTATCCTAACTTTCTCAAGGGTTTTTATTAAGAAGGGATGTTGTATTTTCTCAAATGCTTTTTCTGCATCTATCGAGAGGATCATATTTTTTTTCTTTTCTTTTGTTAATGTGATGTATCACATTGATGGATTTGCGAATATTGAACCAGTCTTATATTCCAGGAATGAATCTCACTTGATCATAATGGATAATTCTTTTCATATGCTGTTGAATTCGATTTGCTAGTATCTTGTTGAGTATTTTTGCATCCATATTCATTAAGGATACTGGCCCAAAGTTCTCTTTTTTTGTTGGGTCTTTGGCTTAGGAATCAAAGTGATACGTGCTTTGTAGAATGAGTCCGGTAATCTTCCTTCCATTTCTATTTTTTGGAATAATTTGAGAAGGATCGGTGTTAACTCTGCTTTAAATGTCTGGTAGAATTCCCCTGGGAATCCATCCGGCCCTGGGATTTTATTCATTGGGAGATTTTTGATAACTGATTTAATTTCTTCCCTGGTTACGGATATGTTCAGATTTTTTATCTCTTCTCATTTGAATTTTGGTAGTGCATGTGCATTGAGGAATTTGTCCATTTCTTCTAGATTGTCCAGTTTATTGGCATATAATTTTTCATAGTAATCTCTAATGGTTGCTTGTATTTCTGAGGGATCTGTTGTAATAGATCCATTTTCCTTCATGATTTTGTCTATTTGAGTGTTCTTTCCTTTCTTTCTGAGGAGCCTGGCTAGAGGTTTATCATTTTGTTTGTTTTTTCAAAAAAACAACTCATGGATTCATTGATCTGTTCAATTGTTTTTGTGGATTCTATCTTGATTAATTCTGCCCTGATCTTTATTATTTCTCTTCTTTTGCTGGGTTTGGGGTGCTCTTGCTCCTCCCTTTCTAGTTTCCTTAGGTGCTCTGTTAGGTTTTGAGTTTTTTCTTTTTCTAGTTTGTTGAAATAGGCCTGGATTGCAATGAACTTTCCTCTTAGGACTGCCTTTGCTGCATCCCAGAGAGTTTGGATTGTTGTATTTTCATTTTCATTTGTTTCCATATATTTTTAAATTTCCTGTCTAATTACCTGGTTCACTCAATCATTCTTCAGTAGGGTAGTTTTTTAACCTCCAGAGTTTTGGAAGTTTTCCAGACTTCTTCCTGTGGTTGATTTCAAGTTTCATAGGATTGTGATCTAAAAGTGTGATGGTATGATTTCAATTCTTTTGTATTTATGGAGGGCTGTTTTATGACCCAGTATGTGATCAATCTTGGAGAATGTGCCATGTGCACTTGAGAAGAAAGTGGATTCCCTAGCATCAAAATGCAGAGTTCTAAAATGTCTATTAATTCCATCTGCTCCAGTGTGCCATTCAGACCCACTGTTTCTTTAGTAATTTTTTTGTTTGGTTGACCTATCCGTTGTTATATGTGGAGTATTAAAGTCCCCTGCAATTAGCACATTCTTATCAATAAGATTGTTTCTATTTGTGATTAGTTGTTTTATGTATTTGGGAGCTCCTGAATTCGGTGCTTAAATGTTTATAATTGTTAATTCTTCTTAATGTAGAGACCCTATAATTATTATATAGTGTCCTTCTTCATCTTTTGTTATTGCTTTTATTTTAAAGTCCAGTTTGTCTGATATTAGTATGAGTACTCCAGATTTCTTTTGGCGTCCAGTGGAATGGTAGATATTTCTCCATCCCCTTACTTTCAATCTGAAGGTGTCTTCAGGCCTAATGTGAGTCTCTTGTAGACAGCAAATAGATAGGTTTTGGTTTTTAATCCATTCTGCTACCTGGTATTGTTTGGTTGGAGCATTCAGTCCATTGACACTCAGTGGTGTTATTGAATAATGTGGGTTTAGATTCATTGTGTTCCCTGTAGAGTGTATGATTGTAGTGATATCTCTGGTACCTTTATTCCTTGCTACATTTCCCTCATAGAGTCCCTCTTAAGATTTCTTGTAGGGCTGCTTTGGTGGTGATGAATTCTCTCAACTTTTGTTTATTTGGGAAAACCTTTATCTCTCCTCCTATTTTGAATGACAGGCTCACTGGATAAAGAAACTTTGGTTGCATATATTTCCTGTTCATCCCATTGAAGATTTCCTGCCATTCCTTCTGGCCTGCCAAGTTTCAGTACATAGGTCTGTAACCACTCAGATAGGGTTCCCTTTGTATGTTAAGACCCTTTTCTTTCTAGCTGCTTTCAGAAGTCTTTCTTTATCTTTATATTTTGCCAGTTTCACTATGATATATATGTCTTGCTGAAGGTCGGTTTATGTTATGTCTTAGGGGAGTTCGGTATGTCTCTTGAATTTCAATGTCATTCTCTTTCCCCAGAAGGGGAAATTTTCATGTATAAATTGGTCCAGCACCTCTTTAGGACCTTTCTCTTTTTCTTTCTCTTCAGGAATTCCTATGATATGGATATTGTTCCATTTGATTGTATCATTCAGGTCTCTGATTCTCCTTTCGTGCTCTTGTATGAATTTCTCTCTCTTTTTCTCGTCTTCTGCTATAAATGTGTCTTCTAATTCACCTATTCATCTCTCTGCTTCTTCAATCCGTGCATTGGCAGCCTCCATCTTATTATTCACCTCATTTATAGCCTTTTTTAAAACTCATCACAGCTATTTTGCAGTTTCCTAGTCTTTCTATCTGGACCCAAGCTCTCTGAGGCCTGGGGCTAAGTCTCTGGGCACTCTCTTTCCCAGCTCCAATTTGAGCCAGCGCTCCCTCCCTCAGAGTCTCCATTCCCAGTTCTCACTCACTCACTCAGGCATAGGTGAGACTGATATCAATAAGGGGTCAGTGCACACACCTCCACTCCTGGAGATCAGAAACTTGTGGCTTTTAATTGTTTTCAGTTTGATGGTTGCAGGCGTGGGGAGGTAACAGTGTTCCCTTCTTGTCTGCCGTCTTGCTGCCGCCTCTTCTCAATTATTATTATAAATTAAAATTTTTGTGACCTCTTCTTGAACATGTTTTGATAATTTATCTCCACACTTATATTTTGTAAATGTTTCTGCAATGTGTTGTACCTCACAACTTAAAAGGTAAAAAAACAAAGCAAAAATCAGCTAATGTTACATATAAAATACCAATATATTTAGAATTGATACTCTATATTGAAAATCTTAGAGGGAGATAGTGATTAGAATTAAATGCACTATGTGAAATAGATTGCATTAAAAAACAAGAAAAAAAGGAAGAAACAGGGGTTCCTGGGTGGCTCAGTTGGATAAACGTCTGACTTTGGCTCAGGTCATGGTCTCATGGCTCCTGAATTTGAGTCCTGCATGGGGCTCTGTTTGGACAGCTCAGGGTTTAGAGCCTGCTTCAGATTCAGTGTTTCTGTCTCTCTCTCTGCCCCTACTGCATTTGTATGCTCTTGCTCGCTCTCTCTCAAAAAAAAAAAAATTAAAAAATTTTTAAAGAATAAATAAATGACTAAAATCAGCACTGAGAGCCCATCACTACTGGTTCTATGAACATTCAGCCATAAAGAATATTATTAAAATTCTGTGCTCATAAATTTGATAACCTAGGTAAAATAGAGCAATTCCTTGAAAGTCACAATCTGCCCAATATCACACATGGATAAAATAAAAAATTGGCCTATATCTATTACAAGAATTTGATCAATAATTAATCACCTGCCAAAGCAGAAAGCACCAGATCAAGTCATTTCACTGATGATTTCTACCAATCATTTATGGATGATATACCAATTCTATTATTTTTTCTGAAAATAGAAGCAGGGATGATACTTTCTAATTCATTCTATGAGCCAGCATTCTGCTAATACCATGACCAGAGAAAGACATTATAAGAAAAGGAACTACATAATAGATGCAAAAATACTCGACAAAATATTAAATCTAACAATGTATAAAAACATTTATATAACCATGATGAAGTGGTCAAAAATCAACTGATGTAACCCGTGGCATCAATAGACTAGAAAAGAATAAATGATATCAATAGATTCATAAAGAACATTTGACAGAATTCAATACCAATTCATATTAAAAATTCCTATCAAACTAATAGAGGAAAACTTTCTCTACTTGATAAACCATAGCTGTGAAACACTTGCATAAATCATACTTAATGGTAAGAAACTACGTGATTTCCTCTTCAGATTAGAAACCAGACAAAGGTGTCTCTTCTCAACAACAACATATTCAAAGTTCTAGTTAATGTAATAACACAAAAATGGTCAATGGAGGTATATATGAGGTTTGTTAGTAGGCAACGTGTTTTTTTTAATGTAGAAAATCCCAAAGAATCAACAATGAAGACCCTTGTAAAACTAATAAGTGATTATAGTAAAGTTTGCAAGATAGAAGGTTATGACAAAAAGTAAATGTTTTCTTCTATACAAGCAAAGAATGATTGAAATTTTTAAATTAAATACACAACACCACTTACATGATCACCCAAGATAAAAAAAGAAGTATTCTGTATAAATCTAACAAAAAATACGTGGTATTCTACATGAGGAATACTACAAATCTGTGAGGAGGGGGAACAAATGATCTAAATAAATTGGGGGAATATTTCATGTTCATGGATAGAAAGATTCAATATTCTTAAGATGCCAGTTTTTCTCAATTTAATCTATATAGTCAGTGCAGTCTGATTAAGTTGTTTTGTTGACATCAAAAATCAAAATTTCATATAGATAGACAAAAGAAATGCAGTTGCTAACATAATAAGGAAGAAAAACAAAATTAGAGAACTGAGCTGAAATCAACTCAGACATTTAACTGACTGAGGCACTCAGATACACTCAAACAACTGACTTTTGACAAAGGAGCAAAGGGAATTCAATGGGGGAAAGGATAGTTTTTCCAAGAAGTTGTGCTGAATTGGACTTTCACATGCGTATAAGTAAACTGAGACACAGAACTTAGACGTTTGAAAAAAATTAAAATGGATCACTGACCTGAGTGCAAAGTGTCAAACAATTAAACTTTTAGAAGTTGGGGGGCTAAGAGAGAGTCTCTGTGGTCTTTGGCTTAGTAATAACTCTTTAGATATAACATCAAAAGCACAATCCATAAAAAAATGGTAGGTGGGGTTTTATTAAAATGAAGAATCCCTGCTTTGTAAAAAATTACTGGTAAAAGAATAAAAAGGTAAGCCCTCGACTGGGAGAAAACATTTGTAAAACATGTAACTAATATAAGGCATATTCAAAATATTGATGAACACTTAAAATTGAACAATACAAAAACAATCTAATTCTTATGGCTTGTTACATAGCGAATGCCAAATGCACTCTGACTCTGCAGTTCCATTTTGATACTCCTATAGAAAATCAGATATGCTTAAGGGGAGTGTTATAAGATTTGTAATAGTAGTTTTATTATGGAAAAATGACATCAACCTAGATACATACCAATAGAAATATAAATTATGCCGTATTTGTATACTGAAATGTTATCATTAAAATGTAAGAACAAAAACTTCAGTATCAATGTGAATAAATTCCAAAGACAAAATATCAATAACAAAAAAAGGTTTCTGGAGGCACCTGGGTGGTTGACTGGGTTAAGTGTTTGACCTCAGCTCAGGTCATGATTTCACAGTTTATGAGTTTGAGCCCCACATCTTCAGTGCAGAGCCCACTTGGGATTCTCCCTCTTCTTCTCTCTCTGCCCTCCCTTGCTCATGCTCTGTCTCTCAAAATATATAAGTAAACTCTATTTAAAAAAAAAAAACAGTTTCTGAATGAGCCTATTGCATGAGAATCCATACATCAAGTATGTAAATAAGAGAAATAGTTTTATGGATATAGAATAATACATAATAATGCCTATACATGCATACATATGTATCTATTATATAATAGTAAAACAAACACATGCATTGACATTTAAATAACAAATTCTTAGAGTGCTTACCTATGTGGCACAGAATGAGATTTAGAAAAACTACAAAAGTGATCTCAGTGGTAAATACATTTTACTCCTCAAACAGAAGAAGTGCAAGTATTGCAGAAATACAAGGGTAACACAGTTGAATGATGCATGCATTTAAGTTAATCATATTATTAAAAAAGTAAGTTAGGTGAATTCTGCGTATTTAGCCGTGAAAAATAGGGAAGTTCTAAATGTTTGAACATGGAAAAAATTTAATCCATATTCTTCAGTTAAAAAAACAGTTGTAGAGTAATAGGTATTTTATATCCTCTACGCAGAAAACACATATAAACTACATATTTCTACCATACATGCTTAAAAGCCCACAAACTACATAATAGCATTCCAATAATGTTAATCCCAAGGGAGAGGAGTAAGACTCTGTCAAGAAATCTTTTGTTTCATCTGCAATTTTCCCCCAAAGACTAGACTCCTATTACTTGTTTAAGTCAAAATAAATGCTGTTTTATTTAAAACAGGAAACACAGTTGATTTTGTGAAGCAAAACTTTTGAAGCAGACAGATATCTCAGCTAAGTGTCTTCAAAACTATTCTTCTGGATCCTTGTAAGAACTCTAGACCTCAGATTTCATTTTATTTTATAGAAAAAATGCTAGATATGCAATAAAGACTTTTCAGGATCTTAAAAATTACTTGAAAACAAACTGCTTCAGAAATGACTGCTTGACACATTCCCCTATCTTGAAGATCCTTCTCTAATATATTACTCAAAATCTCTACAGCATTCAACGTTGTTGGTTTACAGACATCATTTTCTTCTCTATTTCTTTTCAAACAGCTTTGAAGCTAAGGACACATGTGGTTGGCCCCCAGTTCTTGTCATTCCATTTGTTTTTCCTGGGTTTCTTTAGAGTAACTCAGCTCCCGCATATAAATTGATCACACCTTAATCTCTTGCCACCAACTGTGGGGGGGAGCACCAGACTCATTCATAAAGCCAACAGCTTGGATAACTATTTGACTAAGATGTCATGCTGTAGTTTCATGTTCTTTAACTATTGCTCTCCAAGTAATAATTCTATTCTCAATGCTACCTAATATTATGACCACCCATCTAGTTTCCTAAGCAAATGAAAATTTTCCCAGATACTACTCTCTTTTTTTTAGTATTCAATTTCTCATCAAGGACTATTGCTGCTTCTTTGTCTTAAAGGTATTCATATTTTCCTCTTGCGTCTCATCATTTTTAACTTTGACTCTGCAATAATTTTCTCACTGGGTTTCATAGACCAAGCCTAGTTTATTCCCCATACCACTGAGGGAGCCTTCTACAACACAAACCTAATTGCATTATTCAGTTTCTGTTAGTTATTATATATCTCCTATAGCTTTCAGAATTTTGAAAAGAAAATTACCTTGACATTACCAATCTGTCTCTTGCCTCCTTTTCCAAACTCCTATCCATTCACTTTGGTGCTAATTTCTTCTCAGTAATAGTTCCTAAAATGAACTAGTATGTAAGACTTTTCTTTTTAAAAGATACCCTTGTTTTGGCTAATGTTGACATTGCTATGAACATTGGGGTACATGTGCTCCTATGCATCAGCACTTCTGTATCCCTTGGGTAAATCCCTAGCAGTGCTATTGCTGGGTCATAAGGGAGGTCTATGGATAGTTTTTTGAGAAACCTCCACACTGTTTTCCAGAGTGGCTGCACCAGTTT
>NC_043712.1:40318896-40377696 GCF_006229205.1 Suricata suricatta | reverse complement strand
TTTATGATGTGGTTTCATCTTAGCTTGGGCAAAGCATGCAGTATTTAATACATAGTAGCAGAATATTTACTATTGAAGCTTGAAAAGATGTGAGCTCTTTGTGTGCAATCTTTCATTTATGCATGTGAGAAGGTTTTCTTTTTTTTAATATTTTTACATTGTAGTACTTGTTTTGCTTGTTAGTGGTGTTTGCTTATTTAATACATTCCGTCAAGGACATAAATTACATGCTGGTTTTTTTTCCCCTAGGAAGTGTGTCTTGGGTTTTTCCCTTATTATTTTCATTACTTCTTTTTTTCCTTTTCTTTTTTTGGTGGTGGGGTGGTTATGTTTAAATGAAGTTGCTTTTACAACACCAAAGACTTAATTATCCATTTCCTATATAAAAGGTAGCTACTTTTTTGCATGGACCTCAAGTATATTGTAGTATAGAGGTGGAATTTAAGGAAAGGTATTAAGCAGGCTGTGTTTTAGCTTATGGGTAAGTAATAAATTGTATCATTTATCTTGAATGTATCATAGATAAGCTGCTATATTACAATTGCCGCTTCAGATAGCTGTGAAATTAGGTGATTAACTAGTTGTTACTTAACCTTCTAATTTCTGTATAAGTCTAATTACATGAAATAGAAGTTGGGGTTCTGATTTTTTACTTTGCTTATCCATTTGGAGTATCATTGTAACTACTGTATTGTAAATGATGGAAAATAATTGCATATGTTAAAAAATAGTGTTATATTCTAAAAAAAATAGAGTTACAAAAAAAGATAAAAAATAAAAAGGTAATGGTACTACTAAAAAAAAGATACCCTTAATGAGGTGTAATTTATATATTACAAAATTCAGCCAATGTAAATGTCTGATCTGCTAATTTCAGTAAAGTTGCACAACCCAGCTTTTACATATTTCTACCACTCTAAACAACTCTTTAGGGCACATTTATAATACTTCTTGATCTTCTACCAGCCTCAGGCAACTTTAACTGGCTTCTAGTTTTAATAAATAATATAATATAAATAATCTGCCTTTTCATTTCATATAATTGGAATCATATATATAGTATTTTGCATCTAGCATATTTGAGGTTCATACACATTGTATGACTTGGTGCTTAATTCTTTTAATTGCTTAAAAATGTCCAATTATATATTATATAACATTTTGTTTATGCATTCACCAATTGATTAGACATTGGATTGTTCACAGATTTAGGCCATCATGAATGATTCCACTAAGAATATTTATGTACAAGTATTTGTGTGAACAGATGCGTTCACTACTTTTGGACACAATCCTATGAGTAGAATTTCTGGGTTGTGTACTAGCTCTATGATTAACATTTTAAGAAACTGACAAAATGTTCTTTAAAGAAAATGCAGAATTTGACATTCCCTCAACATTATATGAAGGCTTCCATTTCTTCAGATTCTTGTCAGAACTTGGCATTGATTGCCTTTTTATTCTATTCTATTCTATAAAGTTCTATAAATTACAAAATTCTATTAAGTATTATCTCATTGTAGTTTAATTTGTATTTCCTTCCTAATGAATGATATAGAGCACCTTTTTATGTGCTTATCAGCTATTTATAGGGATTGTTTGGTGAAATTTTTATTCAAGTCTTTTTGTCCATTTTTTGTGTTGCTTATCTCATTGTGTAGTAAGTGTTCTTTAAATATTTTGGGTAGAGGAAGTGCATTGTTTGTGAATACATTTTCCCAGCCTCTGGACTGTTTTTATATTTTAAGTTGTGTGTTTTGAAATAAAAGGTTTATAATTCTAAGGAGGTGCAAGATATTGTTTTTAAAATGACTAGTGCTTCCAACTTTATTACTTTTCAAACTTGGGAGAAACTTGATTATACTTTGCTGGTGGAAATGTCAAATGATATAATCAGTAGGCCAAGTTTGACATAAGATCTAACAATTTGATCCTTTGATATTTATCCCCAGGCAATGAAGACCTACTGTCATGCATAAACTTACACATAGCAGTTCAAAGCTGGTTTATTTGTAATAGTCTTAAACTGGAACCTACTTGCCTGTCCTTCACTGGTAAATGGCTAAACAAATGGTGTGTAGACATACAATGGAATATTACTCAGCAATGGAAAGTAATATAGTATTGATATGTGCAACAATTTGGATAAACATCCAGGAAATTATACCGAGTTAAAAAATAATATCAAAAGGTTATATAATACATGACTTTATTTATATAACATTTGTGAAATAACATAAGGATAGAAATGGAAAGTGGTTAGTAACTGGCAAGTGATAAGGGACAGAGGCTGCATGGTTATAAAAGGGTAACATGAAGAATTGTGATGAATCGTATGGTCATGTATATTTTCTCAATGTTTCCATTTTTGAGAGAGTGTGAGTGGGGGAGGAGCAGAAAGAGAGGGGAACAGAGGATCTGAAGCAGGGTCTGTGCTGAGAGCAGTGAGACTGATGTGGGGCTCTAACTCCGAAACCATGAGATCATGACTGGACCAGTGTTTGACACCACCACCCAGGCACTCCAGTATGGTCATGTATCTTGATAGTGGTTGTAGTTATGCAAGGCGACATGTGATCCAAATGCATAGACCCCCCCCCCCCCCAGGATGCATATATAGCTGGTGCAAACTAAAAAATCCCTGTTGTCTGTGCTAATGTCAGTTTCTGGCTTGAAATTGTACTATAATTCTGAACAATGTTAACATTGGGAGAGCCTGGGAGAATGATTCAGTGGACCTCCCTGTACCTTTATTTGCAACTTTCTATGATTTGATAAAATTTTCAAAAGAAGTTGAAAAAGATAGGAAGAAAGAATAAAACTAAGGGCTTCTTGAGAATGTACTTCAATTGTGAAAACTAATGTAAAAGAAAAAATAAATATGGCTTATTAAACACTTTTAAAAAGTAACATGATAGCATTGTGGAGGGTACCCACTCCCAGGTGGTTCAGTCGATTAAACATCTAACTCTTGATCTCAGCTCAGGGTTATGAGTTCAATCCTGATGTTGAGCTGTGCTCTGGGTGTGAAGCCTACTTAAAAAAAAAAGATGAATAGTTCTCATACAGGGATAACTGCTATTAGTATTAAGGTATACAAATTTTTCTTTCTTTTTATACATGCAGTAAATACTATTTTGTAATATAATTTTTTAAAATACTCTCATCTGCTTTTTACCATATCAGTAAATATTCTTCCATAACATCATTTTACATGTTTATATAAAAGAAATGTGTCAAAATAGCATCAGTTCTAAATAAATATAATCAGATATTTAATTAGGTTTCTAGTTGGATTGTGGCAACAGAGGTACAATAAATTTTCTTTCCGATTTTTCTTTATATAAACCCATATTACTGAAATATTTTTCTAGACATAGAAATACTAGCTCAGAAGTTGGGCATATTTCTAGTTTTTCAAAATATCCTAAAAATTGCTCTCAGGAGTTATGGTAGCAACTTATAGCTCTACCAAGGGTATATAAATTGTCCCACAAATCCACATATTGAAAAACACTGGGTATTATCAATAAAATATGTGTTTTACAAAAAACACTATATATATCTATATATGTAAAATGATACATATGCATTTATCTCATTGACTTAATAAATGAAATGAATATCAATATTATTTTAATGATCTTTTTTCACATACTTATTGACTATGTGTATCTTTCTTTGGTGATTTGTCAACTATGTCATTTACCCATTTTCTATTAGAATATTTAACATCTTTTTCCAAACAACATTGACTGAATCAGGTTACAAGAATACTCTTTTTCAGATTTTAAGGAGATCAACATTTTTAATAGAAATAATATATTACATATGTGGAGCATATTATGCTTTTGCAAAGTATAGAATTCTATGAAATTGCTCTTCTCTGGCCAGTGTCCAACAAACCAGATGCTGTGCTGTATTATGCCAATTTAAGAAGTACTGTGAGAAGCCGACATAATCGTCTACCTCCTAGAACCAAAAAGATAGATAAAATATTGCCATTTTTCCATAATATTTTTATTTTAATTTTTAAAAATTTTTTAATGTTTATTTGAGGGAGAGAGAGAGTGCATGCTGGGGAGGGGCTGAGAGGGAGGGAGACACAGAATCCAAAGGAGGCCCCAGGCTCTGAGCTGTCAGCACAGAGGCCCACAGAGGACTCAAACTCATGAACCGTGGTATCGTGACCTGAGCTGAAGTTGGATGCTTAACTGACTGAGCCACCCAGGCGCCTCATCCCATAATATTTTTAGTTGTCAATAATGAATTTTTAAAATCTTCCCTTTAAGTTTTATGTTTTCTTTTAAATTTTAATTCTAGTATAGTTAACATACATATAACATATGTACATACATATGCATATTACATGTGGTAGAGGGGTTTCCAGTATACAGTATAGTGATTCAACAATTCTGTACACTACTCCATGATCATCATGGTGACGGTACTCTTTAATCACCATCTCCTGTTTCACAAACTGAGCAGATACTATTTTAATATTTGTAAAGTAGTTGCTTCACTGCATGAACTTTATGGTAAGTGAATGTGATATTAAATTTATTTCATAAACATGATAAAGCTCTTAAGTTATTGTATAAATAAATGGAAGAAAAGCAAATTCATTTTGACTTGTATGCCATTTTTCAGAGTGTGAGGTGTCTGGTGGTTAGTACAAACACAATCAGGATTTTTATATTAAACTTTTCCAATTAAAGGCTACTTTTGAAAATCACTTAACTTCTCAGTGATATAGCTTAACCATCTGTGAAATGTGTAGAGTACAAACACTGAGTGACTTGAAGCTTAATTAATGTTTTAAATGTCCTTTGAGAGATTGGATTAAAAAGTTACTAGAATGGCAAAATCTATAAAATTATGATTATTTTTATTTCAAATCTATTGAGCAGGGTTAACAAAGAAACCAAAAGCCAATAGATAAATAGAAACCAAAAGCTATTATTAGGAAGCTTGGTCACATTTTCCATCTGCACATAATTGAGGACAAATAGAACAAGCTTCAAAAAAGAGACAAAAGAAAAGAACACTTCTTAAAATGTGACTCATATCTCCTGCAGCACCTGGGTGGCTCAGTCCACTAAACATCCAACTTTCGATTTTCTCTCAAGTCATGATCTCATGGTGCTTAAGATTGAGCCCCACACTGAGCCCTGTTCTGATGATATGGAGCCTGCTAGGGATTCTCTATCTTCCTCTCTCACTGCCCCTCCCCAACTTGTTCTCTCTCTCTCTCTCTCTCTCTCTCTCTCAAGAAACTTAAAAAAATGTGGCATCTATCTCCAACTCATTTCTAACATGAAAATGTCATGCTTGATCATCACAGTTTAGGGAATTCAGTTATGTACAGCATCTGGTGTCAATCTGTTTCATTGCTACCGTTAGTGTTTTCTTCACAGCCATTGTGCAAGAAATCATCTTAAGATTTTGACTCTTCCAGGCTTTGGCTTTAGTTCTTTGGTATAAGTTTATCAAAAGCTCTTTTGCTTGTCTGTGGGTAAGAGAGACAATGAGAGAGGGAGGATGAGAGAGGTAGAAGGAGGGAGGGAGAAAGAGAGAGTAAGAGTATAGGGACGCTGTGAAGAGTAGGAATGGCCTTTTCTTCATAGGGCAGAAAAATTAGAGACTTGCATGAAGCATCTCCATCATCGTTTTTATTTTTCTACTATTTCTTCGATCAAAACAGTGCATCTTTTCTCCTTGACTTTACCGTCTCTTGTAGCCTCTTTAAATGTTTTTTGGTTTTCTAATTTGTGACACTACTCTTTTAGGTTTTTGTGCTTCTGATCTGGCATGATAGGATATTGTAATATATTACTAGCCAAGAGACCTATTCTGAAGCTAAGGTGCACTCTCCAGTCAGAAAATCTTGAATCTCTCTAGTAAATTGGTAATGTGACCTACAGTTCTCCATAATCTGATCATACTGCCTGCCTCATCAGATAAATCTCCCCAACCTTTGTAGTTCCTGCTTTAGTAGACAATGCCCTACCCTCAGCTCTTAGTAAACTTATGGTTTCTTCTTATTATAGAGCTTTGCCTATGCAGTTTCCAGTGTCAAGACAGTCTCAAGTTCCATATTTCTTTCTCTTCAAAAATTTACAACCACATAAGACATTTAGTTATATGTTGATAACACAATGGAACATGAGACAGAAATCCAATCCATTTGGTTCATCATTTCACGCCCATTGTCTTGTTCAGTGCACCTGGCACACAGGAGCGCCTTAAGTATGTATTGATTTGATTAATGATGTGTGTTGAATATAAATACTTGTTAGAAACCTAGAGGAAAAGCTGAGAAATACTCTAGAGGTCATCTAGTATTTTTTTGTTATTCATAAAATACCACTTATAATCCATTTTCTAGGTTCTGCTCTTCTATCTTTACAAAGATCCTATTGCATCACAAGTGGTCCATTTTATTTTCAGGTAGCACCAGTTGTTAACATGTCAATTCCCTCTTGAATCAAAATTTATTTTCTCTTCAGTATTTCTTTCATAAAGAGAGTATATGTTAGACTATTAGCACTTGATTTTATTTCATCTCTCATATCCATATATATCTAGGGTGATATGTATGAATATAGTAAAGGTCAAGATAGGGCACAGTGAGAACAATCATCAGTTTGAAATGTAACTTAAATTACATTCCAATTGGAATGAGCTTTTAAACTATGACTTCCATGATCTTCTTTTGCAGAAATCTATATACAATAATAGTCAGGATCTACTGAGCTCCTCCTTTATATCAGGCATTGTTTTAAGTGTTGTAAGTATAGTAACTCATTTAAACAAGAACCCAGGAGAGAGTTTATTATTACATACCATATATCATTTTATTTTTTATGTAAACACATTTATTTACATTTTAGTAAGCTAGTGGGAGTGGTAAATGCTATTATTTATTACTAACTGAGAATTACTTGAACTATGTATTGAGGAAAAATGAGAACTTTACCAATTAGGGAATTATTTTGGGGTCTGGTGCATACCTGGCCAACATATGACCAGGAGCAGTGCTCCTTTGAGTGGGAGGCTGAATTTTATTTCTGATACAGAAGGGCTTCCACATGGAGGATAAAGAAAACAGAAATGATAGATGGGTAACAAGAAACAACAAATATCATATACTTCATAAATCTAAAACCATTTCAACTGCTGAAACAGTTTGATTTTAATTAGAAGATGAAATTCAGTGCTAGTGTGCCAAAGACGTGGACTTTGATCCACAGTCACGGTGCGCCTTGATTTCATAGGTCATTTTTACTCTCAGTTGCTATGAATTTTTCTCTTACCAGAGGAAAACTAGATTTTATTTATTTGTTTTTTTGTTTACTTATTTTTACCCTATAAGCAATATAAGAAGGCATGCCTGGATGGTGCCCCTCAGCCAGTTGAGCATGCGACTGCTGATTTGGGCTGAGGTCATGATCTCAGGGTTTGTAAGTTTCAGAATCATGTCGAGCTCTGCACTGACAGCTTGGGATTCTCTCTTTCTCCCTCTCTTGCTCACCTTCTTTCACTCACTCAAAAGTAAACAAACATACATTTAAAAAATAACTGAAAATTTCACTGTCTTCTCCAGAACTTACACTGTTCTTAAAAACACAGTTCATCTCATGCTGTGAATGTATGTTTTGAACTATAACCAAACTTAATATCCTTAGGTTTTAAATAATGGAATAAGTGGCTAGCTATTACTTGTTAATTTAATCATGACAATATTAAAAATAAATTGAATTTTTGGGGCACCTGGGTGGCTCAGTCAGTAAGGCATCCGACTTCAGCTCAGGTCATGATCTCACAGTTTGTGGGTTCGAGCCCTGCATCAGGCTCTGTGTTGACAGCTCAGAGCCTGGAGCCTGCTTCAGATTCTGTGTCTCCCTCTCTCTCTGCCCCTCTTCCACTTGCAATCTCTCTCTGTCTCACAGAAATAAATGAAAATATTTAATAGAAAAATAATTATTTTTTTTCTCTGGAAAAGGAGATGAAGGATTTGTTCTTAAGTGTAATATCCATGTTAAAATTCCACTACCTAAATACTGGGAGACTCTTTCAGAAATTTGTACTCCATTACAAATAATTTAATGCTGGAAAAATACCAAAATTCATGTTGCTTACTCTGAAAGGTGTTGGGTGTCTTGAGGAATAGAAGTTGTGTATTATATCTGTCATGCCAGGCCATGCTGTTGTTTTCCTCAGTAAACCTAAGTTCCAGAAATACAGCAACTGAGGATTTTTGAGAGACATTTTTAAGTAAATGATATCAACTACAAACCTCTCCGTTATCTTATATTAATTTTTGCCCCCAAATAAATGTCTTAATAAGAAAGTAAAATATTTTCTATAATATTTAATAGTATATAGTATAAGGAAAGCACATACCTTTACTTTTTATTCTAAATTTGGGCTTTCTGCCATCCACAGATGGGTGTCAAGTTCACAAATACTTAAATTACATGAAAAAATTTGTGTAAATGTAGTTATAATATCTATTATTTTTCTTTTTCCTGGGAACTGGTTCCTAAAACTCATCAATTTGGGAGAGAGAATTCTGTAACAAAGCAAAACATAAGAGTCATGGCTTATGTCTACAGTCAATCACCATTACTTCTTTCACAGTAGACTAATAAGAGTTGACACTTATTTGGCAGTTAATTTGTACTAAATGTTGCCTTAAGTTCTTTATGTATAATAACTCATTTAATAGACTCAACAGTTTTATGTAGTCAATTTTAACTTTATTTCAACCTTAGAGATGAGAAAATTGAGTTGTAGAGGCTTAGTAATGTGCTCAAGATCACCCAGTAGTAAGTAACAGAGCAAGGATTTGAACCTGAGCAACCAGTTTTCAGAAGCTGTGTTACAATGTATAATAGGAAATGACCTTTCATTAAAAGTCCATATAACTTAGGACATATACAAAGACCAGATGTTGATTTATTCACTTTATACCATTACCTCATATGATCATCACGATAATATGAATTAAATATAGTTTATTTTCTACATTTCATAGTAGAGAAAACTAGGATTTGAATAGTTTAATAGGTGAATGAGACGATGTCTACAGCATTTGACGTCTAGAAAGGGTCCAATGAATTAAAAATTTCCATTATTTTTCTCCCTGAAGATACTACATGCAAAGAAGATAAACAGATATGAAAATAAGGAAAAAAGTATTTTCTGTGTCTCGGGTACTTATGTACCTATAAGAAGGTTTAGGAAAGAATAAAATCTGAGTAGAGGAAAAATCTAACCATTTCTACTCAGGAAATATTTTCATGAAAATAAATTGGTGTGGATAGTTGGGAAAGAAGTTTGGGATTCATTTGATATCTACTTCCATTGAAGCATCTCACCAACTTTAATTTTAATTCACCTAAGGAACAGTTCTGTTTTCATTCTCATGCTCCTCTACAGGGTATTTATGTTCTTGGGTTCAAGAATTTTTAAATGTTCTTTATCCTCAGAGCCTTTTCCTTTATTTCATTGATTTCATTTCATTTTGCATAGAAACCATTCACCTTCGTAGCATTTACTTAAAGCCAGCTTGGTTTTAAAGTGCTTTGTAATTTCTGAGCAGTTTAGGTGTTTGCCACAATCACAAACCTTAAAGAAAATCTGCAGATGTTAACCTTGTTTGTACTCCTCATTCTCGGTCTTCTGTTTTCCACCTCTTCACCCTAACTAAATCCTGACTTTCTCCAGCAGACGACATCTGCTTACTGGGATGGAGAGATGCCTGCTCTTGACTTTCAAGTGCTATTTCTGAGGAGAACTACACTCCCATTACCCTGTTGTCTCCCACTTGTCTGTTTTTTCCAATTTTTATATCTCCTTCCATCTTCGACATGCTCCCACTATGTCTTTAGACCTGGGTCTTACTTATCTGCAACCTGTTGGCATTTTTCTCGTCTGGCTTCATATTTCTGCTGGCAACCTATCTACACATTGATAGTAACCTCATTGATCACAATATTAAACACACATCAATCACCTACCAGGATCTCACTGAAGCCTGGGAGTGGACTATTATAATGTAGTGGAAGGAAGAGAGGCAGAAGCAGTCTGAGAGATGTAATTTTCTAGTTGGGCAGCTTTACTCAGTTAGTACATTGAAGTCTATTATCACTTATATTAATAGAAGTAATGTATATTTCTGTTAGAGTTATTTTGAAAGGAGCATGTGGTTTTGTAAACTGTTGCTTGCTAGGCAAATTATAAAAGTGACCAAAAGAGGATGATACTTGGATCAATGATGACAGCCTGACATAGTTAAAGACTGAATAAACTAGCTTTGCATAGCTTAAGTCTATTTTAAATAATTTAAAAATCACCATGTTGTGGAAATGTCACTTTCTTAGTCCTTACTCATTCAACAATTTTTGTTGAATACCTTTTATGTGCTGGACTCCACGTAAAATGTCAGGTTCAAAAAGTTTTGTAACAATTTACTCCTTTTAGCATTATACCACTATAAATAGCTACATATTCATAAATGCCATTTTATAAGAAAATTATTTTTAAAATTAGTGAATTATGTAATGTTATTTTTAAATAAGAACCATAACAATTCCAATCCATTTCTTACTCTTGTCCACCACAGTTCAGCTTTAAAACTCATTCATTTATGATGCAGTGTGCTAAAGAAACGTTAATGAATGAATAGACCAAGAAATTTATGAACTAGTGGTGCAAAAATACATTCTTTTCCATTACCAGTAGCTAAAACAAACATCCTGCCCTACCAGTCTCTATCCTCTACTTTTGATTCAATTATTGTACTTATTTATTCCCCCATAAAACTTACATATTTTTCATTAAAATGAAAGTCCTATGAGGATAGGTTATTTTCTGTTTGGTCATTACTGTAACCCCAAAATCTATCCTTATTAATTGGCACTTAGAAACTACTCCATGCTATTTATTGTATAATTATGAATGTGTGTGATTATTTGATCTGTGTGCGTGTACACATGCGTACACACTTCAAACTCTAGGAGAATGCAGATTGTGTGTATTTTGATCACTGGTGTCCCAGTATGCCCTCAAAGATACTCAGCATATTGGATATGACCAATAAATACTATAAACAGTTGATCAAATAAAGAGGAAATCAGATACTCCCATTCCATTTCTTTTGAAAAATCTGTCATATCAATTTACCTTTCCAGAACAATGTATATTTGCATACTTAAAATCCTATGGCTTTGAGCTGATATTTGGCAGTGTCTTTTTTTTATTTCAAGTTTTTATTTAAATTCTAGTAAGTTAACATATGTGCCAAAATTGGTTTCAGGTGTAGAATTTAGTCCTTCACTTACATGTATCATCCAGTGTTCATCACAAGAGGCAATGCATTTTTGATGTGCATATGTCTAGCTTCCCCACCTAGATCATATGTCTATTATAGTCATTAGGATAAAGGGGTTATTGCTTGTGAGGTGCTAAATAAATTAACCTTTAAGATAAGACATAAATTTTATTCCCTTTATATTTGCCCATGTCCTGTATGGCTCATTGTTCTGCTTTATCCTAACATGCTATATAGCTTTCTTAATATTTTACATTTTACTTATTTATATTGGACTGTAAGTGGATATGCTAATTGTTTTGCTAATTCAAAAAATAAGATAACATTTTATTGTAGCTTTCAGAAAATAACATTTTTAAAAGGTAAGCAAGAGGATGCAAAGGGAAAACAAATGGATAGAAGTTGGATTGATACACATACACATGGTATGAAATAACAGATTTAACTTGCAAGGATGAGCCATGAATTTGCCATCAGTGGAAGCCGTTTACTAACTTAAATGATAACAATTAGAAGTTTATTTCTAAGGAGTATGACTATTTCTCATAATAAGACTAGAAATATTTCCCAGTTATCTTCAGGAATAAGATCCTATTTTAATCAAGAAACAACACCCCCAATAACATTCCTACTATTGACAATTATCCTTATCTTCTTCACATACCATAGCCCAGTTACATAAAGGTAGTTCCATCAGGGGCCAGTGTTTTATAGTCTAGGCCTGTGGGTTTCTACTAGTCTGGCTTAATATGGGAAATTTGGGCAGTATTCCTTTAAGAAACTCAGTGCTTTTTAAGGACAGTTAAATAATAGTTTCCAGATTTGCTTCTTAGCCTATTCTTGGAGTGCTGATACATTTATATAATTGGGTAAACTTTCGTAATTTTCCCAGGAAACCAATTCCTTGAGGCAGAGGTATGCTTTCCCTAGACATTCAGTCTGTACTTTGAATGAAGGAACATTTTACTCACTAGAGAGATCCTTGCAAGAAACCACAGGACACTAAAGATGTAAAACTAAAAAGTAAAGTCAATAATTAAAGACTTACAAAGATAACTGAAATTAGATCAAATACCCTATTAGTGGTTGTGTCAGTGAATCTGAATGTACAGTTGACCAATTTGGCATGGAGTTCTTATTACTGACCATAATAAAACGTATTAATTTCTACTCCATGAACAAATTTATGTCTGAGACTGGAGTCTACATGGTGTCTGAGACAGAAGACACACAGGAGTAGAGGATTTGCACCCGTAACTCAAACTCAGAAATAATCTTCAGAGAAAGTGCAGTTTGTCTTTCTTGCCATAGCTCTCTTTATTTCTAATGACAGTATTTGGTGATAACTTTTTTTTAAAAACATTTTATTTATTTTTGATGCAGAGAGAGACGGAGCATGAGAGGAGGAGGGTCAGAGAGAGAAGGAGACACAGAATCAGAAACAGGCTCCAGGCTCTGAGCTAGCTGTGCTGTCAGCACAGAGCCTGACGCGGGGCTTGAACCCATGAACGTGAGATCTGACCTGAGCCGAAGTCGGAGGCTTAGCCGACTGAGCCACCCCCGCACCCCTGGTGATAACTTTTAAGGAGCATGATACAAAGTATGTATGAAATGGAGCTCCTAGGAAACTCAGCTGGTTAAGCATCCAACTTCAGCGCAGGTCATGATCTCAAGGTCCGTGGGCTCGAATACCGAGTCAGGCTCTGTGCTGAGAGCTCAGAGCCTAGAGCCTGCTTCAGATTCTGTGTCTACCCCTCTCTCTGCCCCTTCCCCACTTGCTCTCTGTCTCTGTCTCTCAAAATAAGATTAAGATATAAAAAATTAAAAAAACAGAAACAAACTATGTATGAAAATAAAGCTTTCATGAGAAGAAAGGCAATTACAATTCTAAAAATGGCGGGCGCCTGGGTGCTTCGACTAGTCAGTTGAGGGCTCAACTTCAGTTCAGATCATAATCTTGCAGTTTGTGAGTTCATGCCCCACATGAGGCTCACTGCTGTCAGTACAAAGCCCACTTCAGATCCTCTGTCCCTTTTTCTCTGCCCCTCCCCTGCTTATGCTCTTTCAAAAATAATTAAAACATTAAAACCAAAGCCCCAAAAAAGACAAATAACTATAAGCATCACAAAACCCCAAAACATGTGCTAGTGAGCAACTGTGAGCAACTTAAGCATTAGTATCTTTGTAAAAATTCCATTGATCATTGTAGAGCTGCAGAAGGAATTAGAAGTCCATAACTATCAAGAACCTAGATCCTATGGTACAGGACACCCTTGAATTTATGTTATACTTAGTGGTACGATAGTTATTCCTCAAAGAAGCCCCCATAAACTGGCTTTAGCAATGAGGATGTTGTCCTCCCAGACTTGGTTTGAAGCAGCTGCCACATTGGCTCCCTCCAGCAGCAGCAGCTGTGGCATTTCCAGGCCCAAATGGCGTTCATCTGAGGCCCACTCTCACAATATTCTGGAATAAGTAGGATTGTTCTAAACACAATAGAGCTAGAGCTAAAATGGACTTTCAGTTTATCTAGAAATGTGAGAGATTCAAGCCTGTACGTCTAACCTACATCCGAATCATAAATCTAGATATTGTTGTTGTTAGAGTTAGACAGAAAAATGTGAGTTTGCAAAGAACACATTTGTTGGGGCTATCCTTTAGAGATTTCAAAGAGAGATGGACAATAAACCTTTCAATTATTTTGATTCAGTTTTTTCTCTGGAGTTTACCAAATGCAATTATTTTAGTAAAAGGGTGTCAGCATAGGTTAGCTACTCAAATTTCCCGTTTTATTTATTTATTTATTTATTTATATTTTTAAATAGTTTATTGTCAAATTGGTTTCCATATAACACAAGTGCCCTGTGGAGAAATTTCCCAAGTTTTAAATGTGAGCCTAGACAAAGAGGGTTGAGCTAACTGAAAGTTGGGAAACATATTTTCTTTCTTTGATACTCCTTTGTGCCATAACATCAACTCAATCTAGTGCTTCCTATCTAACAGTGAAGTGAGGGCTTACAAAGATGAAAAGTGGTTTTCCATTTCTGAAAGGAAACTGCTCTCAAAACTTACTAAGAATTTATAAAATGCATCTGCACAAAATAAATATGAATATTTTTAATATGTGCCATATTAATAAAGATAACATACATTTTGCCAAATACTATTTAATTGAAAGTGTGCTTTCATATTTAGTTCCTTATTTGTTCATCATAGTCCTTTCATTCATGAGGAGAAAGAAGCATCTATTTTTAATAACACCCTTTGATTAAATAATAAACATTTCTACTTTGAGTTACACAAGGATAGTAGGACTCATTTTTGTTTTCACAGGAGTTGTACTGTATATTTGGTTCTTTGCACATCAGGCTAAATGGCAACCGGCCCTTTATTTAGAGAATCTTCATTTTCAGCTGTTGGCACTGCAATCCTTTCAGCTGCTCTTAGCCTCCAGAGCCTGCACATAATAAATAATACAATCTGCTGGAAGCCTCTAACAGCTTTAAATGTTTCTGCTAATGTGCCTGTGGCATTTTATACCAGACTTCAAAACCTTCCCTAAAATCTAGGAATTACAAAGCATTTATGGGTTTAAAAGGGCATAAATTAATGAACTGCTTGATTTTCTTTTCGATGAGACCCATTTTCCCTCTCAATCACTGAGCACTATTGCTTCTGATATCCAAATGGCTGGGGCAGCTAATCGCCTGTTATAAATGACCACACTCTTCACCATATCTGCATTAAGATCTACTGAATTGCACTATTAGTTTGGGAGTCAGTATGTTAGAGCTGCAAACCCAAATGAAAAATCTGCTCTTGTTGAATCTGGTTTTTTTTTTTTTTTAAGCCTTTCGTTGTATGTTCACATCTACTATGTCTACTTCTTCACTCTTGCAAATTCTAATTCCTAAAGCAGGTGTCTGATAGGCATTAGGGAATGAGTTAGAACTTCCATTGCATTCAGAAATGAGGAGCAGATAAGAAATAAAATTTTTTAAAAACCCCAAATTTTCCATATATTTTCATCTCAAAATTATTCTCTGAGAAAGTCCTAATGGGCAATGTGGGATGTATACTATTAGTAGGGTTGAAAACTGTTTTAAGAATGCTTTCAAGCTACCTGAAGTAAAGCTAATTTTACTCTAAGAGCTAAAGAAGAGCTATTTCATAAAGGGGACCATTGTATTTGCTATTTTTGCGTCTATAATGCAAATTTTTTCAATTTTGAGGTTTTGCACATTTATGCACACACACACACACATACACACACAAGCTAGACTTTTGTTGAAACTGTTAAATCTTTTTCCAGGTGAAATATAATTTTCAAAACTCAGTTCAACAATTTAAGAATGCCATTGCTGAGCAATAGTCTACAGTTTCATTCATTATAATTTAGATTTTCTAAAAGAGGGTGAACGTGGTCATACATAATTTTCAAATTCTATTAATCCTGCATACTTTGCTACAATTGGAGCTAAAACAGAACTGCTAATATAATTTCATGAAAATACTTTGTTAAAGATCATGAATTCACTCAAAAGAAAGGTTGAATTTATAAATGGAAGAACAACTCAAATTTGTGTCAGTGACATTTCAAGATGATAGATATGGCAACTATAGTAATTCTGTTGGTGTGCCCTGGCCTTTCTGGCACTTGTCTTTTTGGAATTTTTGACTCAATATTTGAATATATTTTATTTTATTTTATATTTTATTTTTTATTTTTAATAGTTTATTATCAAATTGATTTCCATATAACACCCAGTGCTTCTCTCCACAAGTGCCCCCCTGAATATATTTTAAGGAGCTGAAATTGCACTCTTATTTCCTTGGAAAGAGCAACCCCTCTAACATGTTTGATGATGCACTAATTGATCTAGGAATCTTTATTATCAATCATGATTTTTCTACGAACTTCCATCCTATCTTACCAAAGTACTCAACCAGCATTTTATTTTTGCTTCCTTGCTATCTTGTCAATAAAATATACTGAAAAATAAGCTCTATTAAAAACTAATTTATTTTGTGATAATTATGTATAAGAGCTTATAACAGATCTAGCTATTCATAATCTTTCCCCCTGGGATTGATATGCTACCTGACCTAATATTTACATTAACTCTTCCATTCTTTTAACACTTTTTGAATGTATTCTCTATGTTGTGAGACTTAGTGATAAATGCTGTGGAGTCAAAAATGAAAATGATACTGTGTAGCCTTTTATTATAGGAAGTTATAAACAAGCTTCTTTCATAAAATTTATTGAATTGAATTCATGAATGCTCCAGTGGTTAGGGGACTTTTCTAAGCAACAACAAAGAAAAAGCATAACAAAATAACTATTTTAAAATGGTCATGTGAGACATAAATAAAGAGATAAGTTGGGTTGTGATGGGTAGAAACACTAATGTCAGAGCAAGAATTTAAAACCTAATGTTTGTGCCAGTTGTAAGGTAGGTCAAGAAATTTGCAAATCTTAAAGATTTGAAGTTTAGGCGCATGTTTAAAGGGGGTAAATAGTGCACTCTAGTCTCTAATGGAGAGCAAAACTAAATCATCCCTAGGATCCACAATTTAGACTTTGAAGATTTCAACATGGACAGTTAACAGAATCACACAATGAACAACAACAGACTAAAAATGAATAGAGATTTTAAAATTTCTATTGCTTATTTAAATCCAAGTCAGTTAACATATATTGTAATAATGGTTTCAGGAGTCAAATTTAGTGATTCACCACTTACATATAACACCCAGGGTCATCCCAACAAGTGCCCTCCTTAATGCCCATCAAGCACTTAGCTGATGACCCCACCTATCATCTCTCCAGCAACCCTCAGTTTGTTTTCTGTATTTCAGTGTCTCTTATGGTTTGCGTCCCTCTCTGTTTTTATCTTATCTTTACCTTCCTTTCTCCCCCCTATGTTTATTTGTTTTATTTCCTAAATTCCACGTATGAATGAAATCATGTATTTGTCTCTCTCTGAGAAAGCATAGTTACTTAGCATAATACATTCTAATTCCATCCACATTGTTGCTAATGGCAAGATGTCATTCTTTTTGATAACCAAGTAATATTCCATTGTATATATGAATACCACATCTTCTTTATCCATTCAGCAATCAATGGTTTGGGGAAAATGCAGAAGAATGAACCTGGGCCACTTTCTTATACCAAATAAAAAATAAGTTTAAAATGGATGAAAGACCTAAATGTAATACAGGAAACTATCAAAATCCTAGAGGAGAAAACATGTAACAACCTCCTTGAACTTGGCTATAGTAACCTCTTACTAGACATATCTCTGGAGGTAAAAGGAACAAAATCAAAAATGAACATTGGGACCTCATAATAAGGATGTTTTAAATAAAATAAAATAGGGCTTTTTTAGAAATAAGTGATAAAAAGCAGGAGTTGAAATTGCAAACTAAATGTATATATTCTGGGTCAGAGTAGAAAGTTGTAAAAGAATGTTGCTTTTGTCCTAACAACAGAAACAAGGCAAATCAATGACATACTTAGTTATTATTTCCTACCCATCATAGAGAATATAAGAGAAATAAAAGTGATTTAATGAATTAAACTCAAGAGAATTCAAATAGAAAGGATCCATGGGTACTCTGATCCATGACTGAAAAAGAAGGTAATGTATTTGCAATAGCTTAAAACAAAGACATGGCAGGTTAGGGTCAGAGAATCCATAGATAGAGAACAAAATTATGGTACCCTTAAAACACTTGTCCACTAGTGTCCATGGACCTGTAGAGATTGTACCAAAAATCCAGAGGCTGAGAAGAAAAAAAATAATAGAAACTCATCAAGGATTCTAGGTTTTCCAATAAGGAAGTGACAAGAACAGGAGTGTATCCCTTTTTGGAGATCAATCTAACTCACGTTAGTCCCTATTGAAATTTTACAAAAATGGGACACAAAAACCCATGGAAAAGAAAAAAAAACATGTTTGATAAAGTAAACAGTCAATAGAAGTAGGTACAAAGATATTCTAGATGTTGGAATTATCAGTCATAGGCCTTAAAATAACTCCAATTTAATATTAAGGCATCTAGTGAAATACATAAGTAACGTGAATGAAAGGAGAGAGCATTCCAGGAAGTATTTAAACTAACAAAAATGCCCTAAAGAGAATTCTTGATGTAATAACACAGTAGTAAAAAAGATGAGATCAATAGAAGATTAAATACAGGTCAATAGCAAATGATCATCTTGAAGCACAAAGAGAAAAAATTAGTTTAAAAATGAAAGTATCAACAGTATTCCGGAGATTATAAAGTTTCATATATTCATAATTCAACTCAGAAGAACAGAGAAAATAGAACACATGAAATATGGGAGAAGATAATGGTAGAGAGATTTCCAAAATAGATGAAAAGCGTCAACCAACAGATCACTAAACACAAGAGAAGTTACATTAAAAAAAAACCCTATACATGGGTATATTATAATGGAATAGATAAAAATCATAGCAAATATCAGAACTTAGGGGCATCCAGAGAAAAATAACCCCTTATTGACAGGGGAAAATTACATGAATGCTAATATTATATCAGGAATCATAAAAGCTGGGAGAAAAAAAATGAAAGAAAAAGCTGATTGTCTTGATTCCCATTCTTTGGGATTACACATCTTAGGGCTTCTTAGCCTCCATAATCATATAAGCCACCTCCTTATTCTATAGATAGGTGGAGAGAATGATAGATATCTCAACTAACAGAGATTTTGGTACTGAGTGTGTTCTTAGAGGAACAGAGGGTTAAGGGTAAACTTCCTGAATTGGCTCTAGGATTTCTGGAATGAGATCTCTAATTTCAATGGATTTAAAGATGTTAATGACTGTCTTCCTAGCAGTGACTAGAGCACTGATAGTTCATGGTGTAATATGACAATTGAGATATACAATATATCTGTATTGGACATTCCTAATTAACCACTTCAGAGAAGCCAGGAGCTATATAATACTTTCAAACATTTTTGAAAAACTAACAAATATAGTGAGATTGGCTGGTTGCTCATAATATTCCCAGCCAAAGTGGTGCAAGAAAGGGATGAACTCAGGGATTCAAACTGCCAACCCAAAAATGACCTAAATGACCTCATATGTGCCCTGAAGGATTGCCTTCTTTTCTGTAGGCCAGAATTAATATGACTAAAAGTAAAATACAGAATCTCACTGGATGACCAGTTGAATTACAACGCAAGTTGAATTTTCAGCCTTATAGAGTGTCTACTGTTAAAGTGACAGCATGTTCTGGAGAGAATGAGGCCCTGTAAGTTGGAACAGGGACATGAGGGAAAATTCTGGAGAAGCTAGAGATATTGAAGCCCTAAATTCTGATTTGTCGTCTCTGCCAGTCAAAGAGACCTCCCTTCCCCTAACAAAAGCAGACCCCATTTCCAAGGGTAGTGGTTTCTCCACTCAGTGGTAGCATCCCAATCTGAAGGGATTCACTTCATTGCCTGTGACACTGTAATGATTTCCCAGACACAGTTGTTATGAAAGACAATGCTCCTTGTCTTCAATTCCCACCTATACCACTCTTCCTTGATTTTAGAACTATAAGTTCAAGTCACAGCAGAACCTTAAATGAGAGGTATAATGTGTTACCATGAGGAGGTATATTACAGTCCAAAAGTACTGCTTTTCTAACTTATACAGACAAAATTTCGAGGAATATATGTGGAAATAGATACAAAGGCTTGAGATAATGGTAGAAGGAACACACATTTGGGTTAGGTTGAATTTATTAATGAGGCCTGTTAGAAATTCTGTATATAATGTTGCAGCTTGGGAAATTAGAAAGGGCTCAAACAGTTGGGTTGGTTGGCTGAAACAAGGACCAAAGGTGGCCCACAGTGCACTAATTAGAAAGATCAGATCTGCCTTGGCTTAACGTTGAGAATATAATTCAAAGGCTTAAGAGATTGAAATGGCAGAGTAATTAACCACAAAGAGAATATCCAGAAGACCAGCTTTTAACCATCACTGTGAGAAATAAATTTGGGAATTGAACACTAGCATCCTTGGAAATCACTGTGATAAATCTCTGTAGGCCAGATCTTACAGTGGGAGCTATGGTCACTGCATTGGGAAACTTAAATACAATGAGAATAATTGGGTCACAAGCTGGCAGGGGCCAAGTGGCTGCACTAAACCTCCAAAGAAAAGGTAAGTGTAGCTACCATAATAGATGGTAGGTGGTGGAGCCAAAGCAGCAATCAGATTAGTCTGATTTGCACAGTACTAAAACATTGGCTAGTTGATCATGGTGTTCCTGGAAGCGAAATGAATAGGATGTGTCTTAATACCTGCAGATTTGACTTCTCATGAGAGCCCTCTTTCAGTCAGGTATAAAATGTGTGCTATTGTCACAAGAAAAGACCAGTTTTAGATTGTAAAATCAATGGTTATTTCAGTTAGTAAAATTTTGATAGGAAATTGTGAGGAAATATTAAAAAGTCTACAAATAAGTGTTTGATCTTCAATTTTTGTCACCAAACATATGTAAAATACAAATCCACTGTAAAAAGATCTAAAGATGACTGTATTAAAATTTGAAACCATATATACAGTCTTTAGCTTTTCATGAGCTAGATAATGTAATGGGTGTTGTGTATGTAATCCTTCCCAGGAAATTATGCACCTAAAAACTTCCAACTCACAACGAATTTTACAGTCATTTTACAGTCTAAAAAATTGAATATGTGTTGGAATTATATTGTAATACTTCTTTTAAATATTTTAAGTTAGACATAAGAGACTTTGTTTATCTTGACAGATGGTGCTTCTGTTATATTAGGTCAAAAATATAAATAATTATTGGGATGGTAAAAGAAGGGACTGATGCTTTCCTTATTGCTCTGTTCCACTGCATTATGCATATTCAAAATATTTGTGCTTAGTTTCTGAAGCAGAATCTTAAAATTGTCATGGATACAGTTGTGAAAATTGTTCAGCCCATATGACAGATGCTATGAATCATTAACAGTTTATAGAACTTGCAGAAGAAATAGAAGACAATGAATTCAGTCATCTTACATTCTTTGCCAGTTGACTCCAGTTCAACATGGAAGAGTTTTTAAAAAAAAGATTTACTGTACTGTTAATTCCACTTGCAGATTTTCTTGAAACCAAGAAATATTTAATAATATTTAATGCCAAATATTTAATAATAAAAGACAAAAAATGGAAGCTTGTTTTCTTTTCTCAAAGATATCACACTGCATATGAATGAACTCAATTTGAAATTCAAGGAAAGGAAAACTTATTTGTTATCTAAATAGACAGATATGAAATGTATATTAAAATTGAAATTTTTCAAAATAAGAATGTATTACAATTTTATATATCTTTCTAACATGAATCAACATAGAGATGATTTTAGTTGAAACTGTTATATACATGTGTACTTATACAAAAGCTGAAGAATTTGGGGTCATGATAAATTCAGTTTTATAGTTTTTTATTGAGGTATAACACACATTAGTTTCAGTTTTGAAAAATAATGATTCATTATTTGTAAAAATTGTGAAGTGATCATCCCAATAAGTCCAGATGACATCTTTTGCTATGCATAGTTATTTTTTTCCTTGTGATGAGATCTTTTAATAGCTACTCTTTTAGCAACTTTCAATTATGCAACACTATATTATTAAGTATAATCATTATGCTATCTGTTAAATCCAAAGGGCTTATTTATTTTATAACTTTGTACCTTTAGACCCCCTTTATCCATCTCACCCACCACCTATCTCTAGCAACTGCCAATCCATTCTCTGTATCTCTGAACACAGTTTGTTATTTTTTGGTTAGTTTTTGATTCCACATGTAAGGACATCACACATAGTTTTGTCTTTTCTTTTCTTTGACTCATTGAATTTAGTACAATGCTTTTAGGGTCTATCCATGTTGTTACAAATGACAAGATTTCATTTTATAAATGTGTAAATAATACTTTGTTGTGCATATGTACCAAATTTTCTTTATCCATTTATCCATCAATGGATACTTAGGTTGTTTCCATATCTTGGGTATTGTAAATAATGCTACAGTGAACGTGGGGGCACATATATTATTTTTAACTAGTATTTTCATTTTCCTCAAATAAATAACCAGAAATGGAATTACTGGGACATATGGTAGTTTTATTTTTAACTTTTTTGAGGAAGCATTTTTTTTCTATAGTGGCTATGCCAATTTACATTTCTACCAACAGTGGATGGGTGCTCTTTTTTTCTCCACATCTACACAAACACTTGTTGTTTGATCATAGCCCTTCTAACAGATGTGAAGTGATGTCATTGTAGATTTTATTTGCATTTCCCTGGTGATTAACACTGTTGAGCATCTTTTCATGTACTTCTTGGCCATATCTTCTCTGAAAAATGCTCATTTAGATCCTCTACCCATTTTTTAATCACCTGTTTATTTTTTGTTGTTAAGGTATATGAGTTCTTTATATATTTTGGATATTAACCCTTTATCAAATATATGATTTACAAATAATTCCTTTCAGTATGTTGCCTTTTTGTTTTGTGGATCACCTTCTCTGCTGTAAAGACAGTCATACACACACGTGCACACACACACACACACACACACACACACACACTACTCCTTTGAAATTAATGTTTACCATGTTGACATAAGAGCTAGTAAATTCCCTTAGCTGGAAAAATATTTTTCAGATAAATGAGTCTTATCTCTATGGATATGAGTATTAATGGAATTTTTTGTATATAATTTAGTCATTGGATAAGTCTTTACTTATCTGTAGAAAAACTTGGTTCTTAATCTACATATTCAATTGTAAGTTTTATGAAATAGAAATATAAACCATATATTTCCAGTTACACTGTAGCATTTAACAAGGAACATACTGTAAGGATAAAATTGACACCTGATTTCAACAACTTAGAGTGAAAAATGTGAAAATCTTAAACATTTTATGTATATTAAAGTGATTAAGAGAATATTTAACTGATTTGAAAAGATATCTCATATAAGTGAATTATAAAAATATATTAAAATTAAGTCCACCTCTTTCTTATATTGTTTTTACTGTAAATACCACAAAATTTTAAATTAACTGTCCGGAAACACTGTTTCTATTAGATAGCACTTCATTGGAGCAAGTGCCAAAGAAAGAAAATCACAGTTTGAGTAAATAAGATAATAGTAGACAGAAAACCAAGTCATGAAAATTTTCAAGCAATATAAAAGAATCCAGAGAAAGAAGCAGAAGGAGACTAGTAGAGGCTAATAAACTTTATTAACTAAGGAACTTCATAAGCTCAATTTGTCTGATTTCTGTTTTTTGCACATCAAGAAAAGTAGAGAGACTTGATTTATCCTCCAAGTGGGGAAAAATGAGATAAAAGAAAATGAAAAGGGTAAAATATATAACCAACAGTTCAGAGAATACTGGACATCAGAGAGTGAAGGACAATGGTCTTGAGAAATGAGAAACAAATTTGAGCTCTACTGTTCTCTCAGCTTAGTGCCTACTGATAGCTTCCATGGCATGACAGAGATGTGGAACACAAGAGATAACACAGATTGAAGAGATGGATATTAGAGTCCAGAGAAACCACAGGAATATGAAGTAACAAAAAGCAGAGAATGCAGAGAGCAACAATTCCACATATCCACAGGGAGTTTCTCTTTAGTAGTAGGCAGAGTACTGATCAAAATGTATCTTTGAAAGAGTCACGTCTTAGAAAAGAACCAGCCACAAGAATCAGAAAATAGAGTACTAGAAACTCACAGAAGACTGAGTACACAGCTGGAGCTCATTGGTCAAACTGGAATACCTCATTGCTTATTGAAAGATTGGGTCTCTCCTGGTCTGGCATCAGAGATGGGTGATAGTAAGTCCTAGTCTAAACAAGATTCTGTCCAGAACTGACCAACCATAAAATAAGGCCAAAAATATCAAACCATTTCAAAGTAATTCATTTGATTTCCAGAGCAAAGCTGAAGAATATTTACAGGAACATAAAAATGATTAGAATCTAAAAATGTAAAATTAAGAAGAAGAGGCATCTAATAAAAAAGTACCAGGCATACAAAGAAGCAGGAATGCATGACCAGTAATTTTCAGGATAACGAACATATCCATAACTAAAAAACACTTAATAACTAACAGATGAAGATGCTGAATAGTTATTATAACTGTACTTCAGATGTTAAAAATATAGAGAAATACAGATATTTAAAGAGGAATACTAAAATTCTAGAGGCAAAACCTAAGGCATCTGAAATTCAAAATATACCATATGAGATTAGTGATAGGTTAGATATTGCAGAAGATTAATTTACTTGAATCCATAACAATAAAAAACAACTCAAAATGAAAGAGATAGCACTTACAGATACAAACTTAAAAAATGACAACAGATTTTTTTATCAGAAACAATGCAAGCAAGAATATAATGGAGCAATGTCTTAAAGTACTTGAATAAAAGATAATTCTGTATACAGTGAAAATATTTCACCACTATTGTAAAAATCAGATTTCTTTCAGACATCCAAAAGCTGAAAGCATTTATTGCCAGAAAACCTACACTGCCAAAATGCTCTTCTTAGGCAGAAGAAAAATGAAACCAAGAAATATGAAGAGTTATTGGCAATTATATTGGTACATATGCAAGAGTTCCACTTAGGTTAATTTTTATAAGATATTTAAGTCTTTCAACAAAATATGTAGTGTACAATTAATAACATGTAAACTTAAAACGTTTCACAACAGAGGATAAAGATCAGGTGGAAAGAAATGGAAGTGTGGTATTTTAAGGTTGTTACAGTCTATGTGAAGTGGCGTAATATTTATTGGATGCAGACTGTCATAGCTGCATTATTTGTTTATGATATATAAACAAAACAAAAACTTTAAGTTAATACACCAAGAGAGGAGATAATTACCAGTTGTGTTCTTCAGTAGATCTAGATGTGTTCAAATTGTTTATTTCTTGCATGTATTTCAGTAGCTGGGTCTTCTAAAGAATTATCCCATTTCTCTAGCTTACCAAATTTGGGGGCATAGCGTTTTTCTTTTTATTTTATTAAGTTTATTTATTATTCTGAGAGAGAGAGGCACATGAGTTGGGCAGGGATAGAAAGAGAGAGAGGGAGAGAGAGAATCACAAGCAGGCTCCACACTGACAGTGCATAGTCTGATGTGGTTGTCAGAGTAACAAATCCATGAGATCATGACTTGAGCTGAGATCAAGAGTCAGAGGCTCAATTTGCTGAGTCACCCAGGTGCCCTGAGCTCTTCTTAATATTGCTTTATTTTTCTTTTAATGTCATGGGATCTGTAGAGACTTTTCCTTTTTTATTTCTAATAGAGTAATTTGGATATTCTCTTTTTTATTTAGTTCTACTGGCTGAAGGCTTATCAATTAATTTTCTCTTAAAGAACTCACTTTTGGTTCCTTTGATTTCTCCTGTTGAATTCCTGTTTTCAATTTTAGTAAAATGCAAATATATCAATCCAATTAATGTACTGAGTTAAACACCCTCAAACACATACATTTTTAGGCTGAATAAAAACACAAGCTATAAGTATATGCTGCCTGAAAGAAACACATTTTAAATATAAAAACACAAATGGGTTAAAATTAAAAGGATGGAAAAGGATATACCATACTCTCACTAATCAATATGAATCTGGAGTGGCTATGCCTATTTTAGACGAAGCAGATTTTAGAAAAGAGAATTCCACCAGAAATAAAGACTATTCTTTCATTACCATACTGCTTATAACAAATATAGGTATTTAATACTACTTAAAACGATGGAAAGAAAGCTGATTGAATTCAAAGAAGAACTAAACCAATATTTAGGGCCTCAGAATTTACTATTTGCTTTTCAATAAGTAATAGACTAAGTACAGAAAACCATTAAAGACATAGAAAACTTGAAGTAATAGATCAACCAACTTTACCTAGTTGATATTTATAGAATACTCTCCTATTGAAACTAGAATACATATTCATTTAAAATGCACTTGGAACATTTATCAAAATAGACCATATTTGGGACCTCAAAGTACTGTGAAAAATTGAGGTGCTCAAATGCCAAAAGTTAAATACTATTCTAATTAAATCTGAGGTAACTTTTTTTGTCAAGCCAAAGAAAGATGAAACTCATTACTAGGTTAAATACAAGTGAAATGTTTAATTCACAGGAAAATATTAAAAACTTTTAAGTGTATTCAGTAAAATATCCTCAAATAAATAATGCAAAATTTGAGAGAATTGTAAAGCAAAAGATGTATTTCCATGGTATAGGATTGAACAATGCCACTAATTGTAACCAACAATTGAATAATGCACATCCTTCTCAAGCACATAAGAAAAATTTATATAAAAATACACATACTAAGCTGTAGTAATGATTTAATTTTAACAGCTATAGTGAGTTATAGTTCCTATACAATAAAATCAGTCATTTTAAGGATATAATTCAAAAGTTTCAGTAAATTTGCAGTTGTGCAACCATCATTAAAACTTGATTTTAGAATATTTCTATTCATCTGATAAAGAAACCTGAGACTTACTTGCAGTTACTGCTTCCCATTGTCAACCCCCGGTACATACTAATGTATGTTCTATGTCTATAAATTTGTCTTTCCTGAACTAATTAGATACATTAGTCATACAATATGTGGTCTTTTATGTCTGTATTCTTTCACTTAGTGTCATGATTTTGAGGTCCTGTATGGTAACATGTAAGTGTTTGTTCCTGTTTAATGCTGAATCTTATTCCATAGCACAAATATGGCACCTTTTATTTGACTATTCATCAATGGGTGGACATTGATTTTTCTCTCCACTACTCTGTACCCTGCTTTTTTGGTTATTATAAAGAATGTTGCTATAAACATCCATGTACAGGTCTCTATATGGAAATATATTTTTATTAATTTTTGGTTGATATCTAGGAATGGAATTCTTGATCAGATGGTAAATTTATATTTAACTTTCCAAGAAACTACCAATTATTCAAAAATGTTTCCACCTTTTTATAGGCCAAACATCAATGTTTGAGGCTTATAGTTTCTCTTTATTCTCACCAGTGCTAGTTCTGTCTTTGGGCTTATAGTCGTTCTACTGGGGAAGAATGACTACAAGCCCAAAGACATTTATGTATATTTTATAAAATATAAAAGTATTTTATGGTAAGTTTAATTTTCAATGAGTAATGAAAGTGAGTATCTTTTCATGTACCTAGCAGCTATTCAAATATTTTATTTGGTTAAATGTCCATTTGCTGAATGGATGAAAGTTTTCTATCAGATATATGATTGCAACTATATGCTTGCATTTTGTACTTACCTATGTGGTTTCTTAATGGTATCTTTAAATGAAAAAATATTTGATGAATTTCAAAATATCAAATTTTTGTTTATTCCTTATGATTTTCGTAACACACATAAATCCCTTTACCTAAATCAACAACATGAAGACTTGCTCCTGTTTTTTAATTGTATAGACTTAGTTCTTAAACTTGATTGTGTTGGGGTTCCCTAAGACTAAACGTTGGATGATTTGCTAGGTAGACTTTCAGGGTTCAGCATAAGGGACAGCTAAAATTTACCACAGTAAAAGGACATGAAGCAAAACATGAGGGGAAAGGTGCACTGGGTGAAGATCAGAAAAAAAAAAAAATGTTTCCAAGTGTATTTTCACAGTGGGCTCACAGGAGGTGCTTAAGTCCTCCAGTATCTAACTGTCACAAAACATGTGGGATACTGCCTATTAGAAGCTCATTAGAGATGAATTAACCTTATTTTTTACTGGTGTTAATCATGTAGGCGTACTTTGCCTAGCATGTACCCAAACTTCAGACTATCAGAAGGAAGTCCAAACCTTATTATTTGCACAAAACATTTAGGCATTTTAATCCACGATTGTCATTTAGAGAATGGTGGAAATACTTCTAAAATTAATTTCCAGATACCAGTCAAGAGTCCATCTTGTAGGTATGCCTTTTTCTTCTTTTTTTTTTCCTTTTGTTTTCTTTCTTTTCTTTCCTTCTTTTCCAATCTCCTTAACCCATTTTGCCCCTACCCCACTTTTCTCTAACAACCACCATATTTATGAATCTGTTTCTGCTTTCTGCTCATTTTGTTTTTAGATTTCACATATGAGTGAAATCATATGGTATTTATCTTTTTACAACTGACTTATTTCATTTAGCATAAATGTTGTTACAAATAGCAAGATCTCACTCTTTTTTGTGGCTGAGTAATACTCCTTGGTATATATCCCGCATCTTCTTTATCCATTCATTTATTGAGAGACTTTTGTGTTGTTTCCATAGCTAGCTATTATAAATAATGCTGCAGTAAACATAGGGATGTTTATATCTTTTTGAATTAGTGGTTTCATTTTCTTTGGGTAAATACCAGTAGTGGATCATGCAGTATTTCCTTTTTTGTAGTTCCTTCAGGAAACTTTATATGGTTTTTCACAGTGGCTGCACCAGTGTGCATTCCCACCAATAGTGCACTAGGGTTACCTTTTCTTCACATCCTCACTAACACTAGTTATTTCTTGTCTTTTTAAATAATGGTCCTTCTAAAGGTGTAAGATAATATCTCATTGTGATTTTGATTTGCATTTCCCTAATGGTTAGTGATGTTGAGCATCTTTCACGTGTTTCTTGGCCTTCTGTATGCCTTCTTTAGGAAAACGCCTATTAAGGTCCTCTGCCCATTTTAAAATAATGATGATTATGATCATGATGGTTGGTGTTAAGGTATATAAGCTATATGGTTTGGATATTAACCTTTAATGAATATGTCATTCACAGATATTTTCTTCCATTCATGACATTACCTTTTTGCTTTGTTGATGGTTTCCTTCACTGTGGAAACGTGTTTTTTTTTTTAATTTTGATGTAATCCCATTAGTTTTAGTTTATTTTTACTTTCGTTTCTCTTGTCTGAGGAAACATCCATAAATAGATTGCTAAGGTTGATGTCCAAGAAATCACTGCCCGTTTTTCTTTAAAGAGTTCTTTGGTTTTATTCCTCACTTTTAGGTCTTCAATCCATTTTGAATTTATTTTTGTATATGCTTGTAAGAAAGCAGTCCAGGTTCATTCTTTTACATATAGCTAGCCGATAGTCCCAACGCTGTTTATTATAGATATAGTCTTTTGCTCATTGCATATTATTGCCTCCTTTGTTGTAAATTAATTGACCTCATAAGTGTATTTATTTTTGAGTTATTTATCCTGTTGCACTGATCCATGTGTCTTTTTCTCCCAATATCACCAAACTATTTTGATTATTAATGCTTTGTAGTACAGCTTGAAATCTGGGAGTGTAATACCTCCAGATTTGTACTTCTTTCTCAAGATTGCTTTGGCTATTTAGAGTCCTTGTGGTTCTATACAAATTTTAGTATTATTTTTTTTCTAATTTGTGAAAAATACTCTTAGTATTTTGATAAAAATGACATCAAATTTACAGATTGCTTTGGGTAGTACAGATCTTTTAACAATATTAATTCTTCCAGTCTATGAGCATGCTATGTCTTTCTATTTGTGTTGTTTTCAATTTCTTTCATCAATGTTTTATAGTTTTCAGAGTCTATGTTCTTCACCTTCTAGGTTAAGTTTCTTCAGAAATAATTTTAAGGGGCGCCTGGGTGACTCAGTCGGTTAAGCGTCCAGCTTCGGCTCAGGTCATGATCTCACATTCGTGGGTTCGAGCCTCACGTCGGGCTCTGTGCTGACAGCTAGCTCAGAGCCTGGAGCTTGTTTCAGATTCTGTGTCTCCCTCTCTCTCTGCCCCTCTCATGCTTGTACTGTCTCTCTCTGTCTCTCAAAAATAAATAAAAGCATTAAAAATGTTTTAAAAAATAATTTTAATTGTGTTTTGTTCATTGCTGGCATATAGAAATACATTTTAAACATTTAAAAAAGTTATTTGTTATGAAATATTGTTCTGTAAAGTTTTCTATATACTAAATCACATTGTGAATCACAAGGGTTTTTTATTTCTTCCTTTACAAATGAGATATCATTTATTTCATTTTCTTTTTTTGTTACATTGCTAGAACCTCCAGTGTTAGGTTGAAAAGAAGTGGTGCTAGTGGTCTTTGTTTCTTGCTTTGCTCCTGATCTTCTAAGTGATAAGAAACTATTTAGTGTCCTCACCATACTTTAGCTACAATCTCACACCCAAATAGTTGTAAACAAAAAGTATTTTTAATCATTCATTTTCAGGGCAAGTTTGATCTAAACTGATATGTGACTATTTCTAGTCTAATCCCACTCAATGTGAATAGTCCTATATTTCCCTGTAAGAATATATATTTTTAAAATGAAGGGCACTGTACCAGTATTGTTATGGAATTTCAGGTATTTAGTGTATATGCAAATGTACCTGAAATAATTTCAGATTATAAGATTTATTTAGCTTCCAGGACTTCAGCTAGGGGTTGTGACATTATAGTCAGTTCTCAATAAATATCTATTGATCATTTTAAAAAATGAGTTAAGCATTATATCATAAATGAAAAATGTTTTGCTGTAATTTTGCTTATGCCAGTTCTAATTTTGCTTATGCCATTAATTACTTGTGTGACAGAGAAGTATTCCTTTATATTTGGGATTAGTTTTTGTCTTGTAAATAAAGAAATTAACCTAAAGTATTTGAAGATTCCTTCTAGCTCTTAATTTTATTATTCCATATTAAGTGTAGCAGATCATTAGTTTCCACACACAAAAAAGAAATTGAAATATACACAGAGCTTTTTAGTTATGATTGAAAAAAATTTTTTAATTTTTGACTTTGGGTCAGAAGATCAAACTAGTTATTATTAGAGAAAATATGGAAACCCATGAGCCCCCAACTACTATAACAAAGGGCATGTTCTACTGAAATCCCACACAAGAGTTATTTTCTTTTTAAAATGTTCATGGTTTATACAAGGGCCAATCAGGCTCAATATCTGATTAAACACCATAACTATGTTTAAAGTAAATAAAGGTAAGGAGATCTAAAGATAGCCAATTTAATTATCATACATATTATTGGATGAGTTAGAGGAATACTGAGGTAGGTTACTTGTACTTTTTATGCTTATAAGACTTATTTTATGGAGACAACCACCTTAATCAATTTTCGTTCTTATTTTCTTTTATAAGTTTACATGATACTGTCTTTGGTGTAACATAAGCACCTAATTTTTGGCAAAACATTAGAAGTGTAATAAACTACAGTTTAAAATATTATCCACATATTACAGCAGTTAATGGGATTGCTTCATTTTTTATAAAGTAAAAGTATAAAATAGGTCCTACTCTTACTAACCCATTTTACAGATGAGGAAAGGGATTTAATAGGATATATCATTTGCTCAGGATCAATCATTTGATGTATAGAGCCATGGCTTTGTACAGGACTGTCTGAAACTCAGTCTGAAATCAAAGTCTATGCTCTTAGCCATTAAATTTTACAGTCTGTGCTCTATACTGATATCTAAAGCATCCACAATTGTGGAGCAAACAGTTTATTTCTTTTCTCATGACACTTTATCTTAAAGAATACATATAATAATTCTATATATTTTTGGTAGTTTAAAAAGTAGCTACTTATGGGACAACTGGGTGACTCAGTTGGTAAAGTGTATGGCTTTGGCTCAGGTCACGATCTCACGATTTGTGAGTCTGAGCCTCGCATTGAGCTCTGTGATGACAGCTCAGAAGCTGCTTCTGATTCAGTGTGTCTGTCTGTCTCTCTCCTTCAAAAATAAACAAACAAACAATTTAAAAAATAAAAATTAGTTCCTCCTTAACTTCATCTGGTTCTAAAAATGACATTATGTATTATGTATTCTTAAAATTCAGTGTATCTAATATATGCATATTTATAAAATGTATTTTAAACATTTTGATAAGTCAAATAAATCAGTCACACTGGGAAATGCAACCATTGCAGAAGTAAATAATGTGTGTTTATCATCCTCTTCTGTGTTTCTCACAGGTAGTGTCCCATTATACGTCAGAATAAAGTACAACTGTATTTTTATTTTTAATTATGTGTATATAAACTATATATTACTTACTTTTTGTTATCTTTTAAGTTATTTTTTCCTTCTCATTCAACATATCTAGAATACACAGAAGATGATGTTTAGAATAAAAATTCTACATTCAGCATCATAAAAGCAAAACATCCATTAAATACATCAGTAATATGCTGTATAAGCATTGCTGTATTTTAGGTTTCAGTGGAAGTGTTTTGGATGCCATCTATAAGCATTAAGTGATGTGATTAAAATTCTGGTAAATTATATGCAGGTGGATGCTGATATATTTATTAATATCAGTGATTCATGCAAAGAAGGAACAAAAATGTATATTTAATAGATATATGATTTTTCCATTAATGAAATCTTCTTTCCATATAATGAGACCTATGCTAGCTTTTATATACTTCTTAAATATTATACTATGTGTTCCCAGAAGAATAGCTGTGTCTTTGAAATAGTAAGTTTATGATACTGTGTAATTTTGTTCTTTAGCTCTTTGATTATATTTCATACAAACTGTCTTCCCTTCCTGACATCTAAAAAGCATTAACTTACTGACAGTTTCCCTCAATAGAAGTGTGCTACCTATTTCTTTAAATCTATTTAATTGTCTCCATACCAAACTGCCCCTCCCTGCCTCCCTCCCCACCGCCAGCAAACAGGAAAATTCTTCCAACACTGCATTTACCCAAAATACAGTTCTAATCTCACTAGCCTTCATAGCCAACATTCTCAGTTGAGTAGTGAACTACCACTACCTCCATTTCTGCCCTAAACTCAACATATTCTTCAAAACCATTTCAATCAGATTTCCAATCACTGCTTTCTTTCAAAAGTAGATCAACAGTGACTCCAGATTGATTAATCTAAATCACATGACTCTGCTCTTAGGCAATATTTGAAGCCTAATTATCAGTCAATACTTTTGACTACTCTCTCTTTCATTAAATCACTACACTACCTTTCAATCACTTTTAAACTGCTAGTTTTCCTATTACTGTGAGTCTATCTGCCAAAAATATCTTCCACTTATTCTCCTCTAACATTTAAATGATGTACTTAGGACTCTATGGTATGGTGATTTCATTCATTCTCATGTCTTCAGTGACCGTTTATGATTCCCTAGAGCATATCTGTAGTCAGATCTCCCACCTCAGCTACATCCTTTATATCCAACTGATTTCTTATCACATCTATTTATAAGTTTTATGAAAGTTTCAACCTTAAAATTTCAAACTCAAGCTAATTTTCCCTTTACCCTGCAAAGATGTTTTTGACCTATTAACTGGGCCATTAGTCATTTTTTTTAAGATGAAATCTGGGCATAATATTCACATCTCTTCTGTTTCCTACAAATCTGATTTGTGAATATATAAGAACTGTATATTCTTTTATATTGTGGCAAAAGATATATAATGTAAAATTAACAACTTTAACAGTTAAAAACATACAATTTAGTGGCATTAAGGGCATAAATAATGTTGTGCACCTATCACTATTTCATTCCAGAATTTTTTTTTATCACCCCAACAGGAAATTGTATCCGTTAAACAGAGTAGATGAAACTCCTCTCAGTCCCTGGCCACTTCTCATGTGTTTTGTATCTCTTGGATTTCCCTTTTCTGGATGTTTCATATAAATGGAATCATATAATATGTGGTCTTTTGTATCAGGCTTCTTCTTTTAAATGTTTATTTATTTAATTTTGAGAGAGAGAGAGAGAGAGAGGGAGAGGGAGGGAGGGAGGGAGGGAGAGAGAGAACGAACATGAGCAGAGGAGGGGCAGTGAGAGAAAGAGAGAAAGAGAAAGAGAAAGAATTCCAACCAGGCTCCATGCTGTCAGCAAGGAGCCAGAAGCAGGTCCTGATCTCTTGAACTCCTGGGATCATGACCTGAGCTGAAAACAAGAGTCGGCTTCTTAACTGATGGAGTCACTCAGATGCCCTATGTATCTGACTTCTTTTACTTCATGTTATGTTTTCAGTGTTCCTTGATATTATAGCATGTATCCATTCTTCATTACTTTTTATGCAAGAAGAGTAATCCATTTTATAGATATACTACATTTGTTTTCTGTTTATCAGTTTGGGTTCTCACGTTTTACGTGCTGTGAATTGTCCTACAATAAACATTTGTGAACAAATTTTGAACACCTGTTTTCTGTTCTATTTGATGTATACTTAGCAGTGAAACTGAAAGCTCTATATTTTAACTTTTTGATGAATCACCAAATTTTTTTTAAAAAATAACCACTTATACCAGCAAAGTATCAGGATGCCAGTTTCTCCACACCTTCTCTAGACCTTGCTATTTCTTGGTTTCTGATTATAGCCATCCCAGCGACTGTGAAGTGGTAACTCATAAGGTTTTCATTTAAATTTCCCTAATGACATTGATTATCATGTGTATTATCATGCATATATCATCTGTGGAGAAGTGTCTATTCAATTCTTTGCTTATTTTTAATTGGGTTGTTTTCCCTTTTTCTTGAGTTATAAGAATTCTTTATTTTTTTTAGATATTAGATTTTTGTGAGATATGTAGTGTGGAAATATGTTCTCCTATTCACCTGGGAAAGTTAAAATATTTTAACTCTTCTTATGGTGTCCTTTCATGTGTAAAATTTAGATAAATTCCAGTTTATTTTTTACTTTGTGGCCCATATTTTTGGTGTCAGATTTAGTAAACAATGGTCAAATACAAGAACGAGAAATGCCTGTATTTGTTCTAAGAGTTTTATAGATTTAGCATGAGAAAGTAGATCTTTGATATATTTTGAGTTGATTTTAATAATGTGAGGTGAGTGTCCAAATTTATTCTTTTGTGTCTGGATACTATTTGAGCATTATTTGTTGAAGATGATGCTCTTTCTCCATTGAATAGCCTTGTAGCCTTGATACCTTTGTCAAAAATCAAAAGACCACAGGGGTGTCTGGGTGGCTCAGTCGGTTAAGTGTCCAACTCTTGATTTCTGCTCAGGTTGTTATCTCATTGTTTGTGGGTATGAGCCCCACATCAGGCTCCACACCGACACTATGGAGCCTGCTTAGGATTCTCTTTTTCTCCCTCTTTTTGTCCCTCCCCTGCATTCTCATTCTTTCTCTCTCTCTTTCATAATAATAAATAAATATAAAAAAATCTGTAGATCACAGGTGTATAGCTTATTTCTAGAATCTCAGTTCTATTCAACTAATCTATATGTTCATCCTTATGTCACTGCCACACAGTTTTGATAACATTTGTAGTTAAGTTTTAAAATAGGTAAATAGCAAAATAATTGGAGTTTTGATAGGGGTTTTATTGAATCTTTATATCACTTGGGGGAAGCATTACTATCTGAGAAGTTTTGACTGATACAATTCATGAACACATTATGTCTATATTGCTATTTAGTTAGGCCTTCAATAATTTCTGCAATGTTTATTAATTTTCAGTATACAAGTCTTATACCTCCTTAGTTGAATTTATTCCAAGTAATTTTAATTTTTGATGATATTGTAAATAAAATTGTTTTATAATTTTCTTTAATTTTTTATTTTATTAAGGCTTTATATTTTTAGAGCATTTTTAGATTCATAGCATAATTAAGAAGGTATAAGGATTTTTCATATATTCCCTGCCCCTCCGCATTCCTAACTTCCTATTATCAATATACCCGACAAGAGTGGTGCATTTGCTACAGTTGCCAAACCTACATTGAAGCACCATAGTTACCCAAGTCCATAGTTCACATTATGGTCCACTCTTGGTATTGTATATTCTGTGGATTTGGATAAATGTGTACTTACATATATCCACTATATGGCAGCATACAACGTATTTTTGCTGCCCTAGAAATTCTCTATGTTCTGCCTATTTATCCTCTCTTTTCCAGCCCTTGGTAACTACCGATCTTTTCAAGATCTCAATAGTTTGGGCTTTTCCAAAGTGTCATATAGTGGGAAGGATGCAGATTATAATCTTTTCAGATTGGTTTCTTATACTTAATAATATGAATTTATAATTCCTTCATGCCTTTTTATGGTTTGATAGCTCATTGCATTTTAGTGCTGATTAATTCTCCATTCTCTGAAAGCATTGGTTTATTTGCCTGTTCACCTACTAAAGGACATCCTGGCTGTTTCTAAGTTTTGGCAATTTTTAATCAAGCTGTTATATATATCTACATGTTGGTTATGATGTGGACGTGAGTTTTCAGCTCATTTGGGTAAATACCAAGGAGTGCAAATGCTAGATAATATGCTAAGAGTATGTTTAGTTTCATAAGAAACTGCTAAAATTTTGTATTTTTCCTCATATACCTCTGACACATACTTTGTTAGATTTCTACCAAAGCATTTTCTTTGGGGGATAAGGTAAATTGTATTTTTAATTCCAAATTCTGCGCATTGCTGATCTACAGAAAAGTGATTGGCTTTTGTATTAACCTTTGTCCTACAACCTTGCTATGAGATTTTTTATTTCTGGGAGATTCATTTGTTGTCACTGTCAGATTTCCTACATAGATAATCATGTTATCTGGGAACAGGGCAGTTTTATTTCTTGCTTCCCAATCCATATACCTTTTTATTTTCTTGTCTTACTGCATTAGGTAGGATTCCCAATAAGCACTATTGAGTGGCACCTAGGTAGCTCAGTGAGTTAAGTGTCCATCTTTGGCTCAGGTCATGATCTCATGGTTTGTGAGTAGATGTCTGTGCTGACATCTCAGAACATGGAGCCTGCTTTGGATTCTATGTCTCCCATTCTCTTTGACCCTCCCCCTGCTTGTGTGCACACTCTCTTTCTCTCTCAAAAATAAAGATTAATTTTTTAAAGAAATTAAAAAAAAAACAGCAGTGAGAAGGGATATCATTGTACCTGAACTATGTTGGAAAGCTTTGAGTTTCTCATCAAGTATGTTAGTTTTAGGGCTTTTTTTTGTGGGTTTTTTAAAAAATTAGGTTGATGAAGTTTCCCTCTATTCCTGTATTTCTGAGTTTTAACATGAATGGGGCATGAATGTTATCAAATTAATTTTGTGCATATATTAATGTTATCACGTACTTTCCCCCCTTTTTAGCCTATTGATGTGATGGATTGTCTTAATTGATTTTCAAATATTGGGTCAGAATTGCCTATTAGGGTTAGACCACACTTGATCATAGTTTATAATTCATTTTACAAATTGTTGAATTTGATTTGCTAGTATTTTGTTGAAGATTTTTCCACTTATGGGCTGTAGTTTTCTTTTCTTATAATGTCTTCATTCCTGGTATTGGAAAAATGCTTCTTTCATAAAATGAGTTAGGAAGTATTCCCTCTTTTTTATCTTCTGAAAAATACAGATTCAGTACAGTTCTTCCTTAAATGTTTGGTAGAATTTGCCATTAAATTCATGTAATCCTGGTACTTAGATGTAGAATGCTATCAGTTGTTGGTTCATTTTCTCTAATAGATATGATTCTGTTCAGTTTATTTTGAGTTTTGAAAGTTGCATCTCTAAGGAACTGATCCATTTCATCTAGGTCATCAAATTTGTGGACATAGAGTATTTCATAATATTCTTTTATCATTTTTTAAATTAACATGGCATCTATAATAGTGTGCCCTCTTTTGTTTTTGATTTTAGTAATTCAATTTCTATTTTTTTTCTTACTTAGCCTGGCTGAAGGCATATCAATTTTATTGACCTTCCCAAAGAACCGGTATTTGGTTTCATTGATTTTTCTCTATTAATCTCATGCTTTGAATTTCCTTGATTTTTGTACTAATTTTTATTCTTTTCTGTTGTTTACTTTGAGCTTAATTTCCTCTTCTTTTTATAGTTTCTGAAGGAAGAAACATATTTTTTTATTTAGTGTTTCTTATTTTTGGATATAGGAATTCAATGCTATAAATTATCCTCTAGGCATTGCATTTGCTATGCACAAACTTTTATAAATTGTATTTTAAATTTAATTCAAAATATTTTATGTTTGTCTTGATTTCTTCTTTGACCCACATGTTATCTATGAATATCATTTACACTTTTGGTATTTTCCAGTTATTTTTTTTACTGATTTCTAATTTAATCCCATTGTGGTCTGAGAGCACACATTGTATGTTTTGTGGTCACATAAGATAGTTGGCATGATTTCAATTTTGAATTTGTTAAGACTCGTGGGCCAACATATTGTCTGTCCTGAGCGGAGTACAGGATTAAAAAATAGGAGAGAGAGAGAGGGAGAGAGATGGCTAATATCCGGGAAAAGACAAGAGCCCTGAATAAGGGTCCTTGACCCAATTTATTAAGACCAAAAAGCTTAATAACAAAAAACATGATGGGCGTGCACAAAGAGACCAAAAAAAAAAAAAAACCCAACAATAACTGTGAACATTAAATTATGGGCAAGAGGGAAAGAGGGAAAGGATTTTTTTTGAAGATATACAGTGTTTGGGGTTCGGGTCAATATAAAATAAAATCCAGGCTCTGGGCAGATGGACAGATGGTTGTTAATGGCAGATAGGAGGCGTCATGTCTGTTTATCTTAGCTAACCTAGGGGAGAAGACAAATAGGGGAAATAACCTCAGGTTAACAAGACACCTTTCCTTTTGTTAACCATCCCTTCTCTGGGCTGCTTAGCCCGCACTGAAGTGGTCTATTGTTCAATTTACTTGTTTTGTGTAACTTGTTCCTATTCTCCTGTGAAAGCAGCTTCTCTGCTATAGTACTAAATTGGGGGACACTTTAGTGCACTAATCTTGCTTACCTCATATATCTCTTTATTGGGAGACTTTGTGCCTATTCCTATCTTGAGCTTTTGCCTGTCCCCTTCTCTCTTTGAGGTTCACCACCCCCTCTATCCTTGGGGTGCCATTGCAGCACCCTATTCTTGTGGTGCCATCATGTTTACCCAGACTCAGGTATGAGCATACTATGGCTTTTTATTTCTCTATGCCTTATTAACCCATTGATATAAAACCGAGGGTTTCCTAAGCTTCCTCCCCACATGTTGTTAGAATGTTTTATATATGGCTAATAGGTTTCCTCAAATTTCTAGGTCCAAGAAAAAAAATAAGAATTTCCTTTGCCAGTTGGCTCTGTCTAGAGACATTTCTTCAAGGTTTTGGACAATTTATTTACAAGTTTTCTTCAGCCTTCTCACTTTCTGCTTTTGCTGAAACTAAATTTCAGCCAGAATTGAAAGGTTAATGATCTTTCAGGTCTTGTGTGAGCATGCATTCTGCCCTCTTTATGTGTGTTGGCTTTCCAAATGTCTTTGCATATCCAGGAGTGTTTTAGATTTCTTTTTTTTTTTTTTTTTTTTTTTTGCTCCTTGAATACTCTTGGAGTTTCTTTTCCAAATTATGTATAGATATAAGTATACACACATAGGTGTATAATATATACATATACAAATACTTACATGTGCATATGTATAGGTAACACACTATATACATGTTTATGAATATCTGTATAGATATGTATACAGATATATACATACATTTGCATGTATATGAATAAAATATGCTTGAAGGCACATATTAGGAAACTACTAAAAAAATATTCTTCCAAGAAGGGAATTGAGTTCTTAGGGGATACATTTGAGATCGTTAAGCTGTTTTAGATTTCTTAATTCACAAAACCAAATACATTGAAGCACCAAATACATTGTCACTTTTGCTCACGTGTTTTAAGAAAACCACCATGTTTTTTTCTGTGACGTTGATTTTAAAAAGTATACCTGTTGGGGCACCTGTGCAGCTGAGTCAGCTGGGGGGCTGACTTGATTTTGGCTTAGGTCACCATCTCACAGTGTATGAATTCAAGCCCCACAATGGGCTTGTTGCTGTCAGCACAGAGCCCACTTCAGATCCTTTGTTCCCCTTTCTGTCTGTCCTTTTCCTGCTCATGCTCTCTCTCAAAAATAAGTACAACACATAGGAAGAATAAAAAGTAAATAAAAATATATCTGTCAGTGACATATTTGCCAAGTATATGATATGAGTTAGGTATCTTTTCTGTGGATGAAAACATAGAAGGCCAGTGTGCTATCTATGGTACTACTGAGTCACTTCATTCTGAGGATGAAAAAATAGATTGCATATCCTCATATGCATTAAGCTATTCCCTTCTTTTGCTTTTAAGCACTATAAATATTCACCTATTGAAGCAATGTGTTGGCATTAAACCAAGATTTAAGAAATGTCTTGTTAAGAGCAGTACTTGTCAAAGTAGCAGAGTTGATCCTTAACAATCAAAACACCTAAATAAAACCTTTTGGAAAAGAAATCCAGATTGAATTTATTTAACTAGTTTTTGAAGGGGAAGCACCATTTGAGAAGAATCTGGATAATCAAATGAGGAGTTCCTGAAGCTAGAATTGAGAGAGGTAGGTCACCAATGCCCAGTGGTAAAGGTTCTACCAAATTACTTGAAAACATATATTTAAATAATAAAGAGAAAGCACTTTAGAAAATAATTAAACAGAGAAAAAGCAAGGGGTTGGGCCAGAAGTCCTTCATTTCAATTATTTTATTAGCTGTTTGGTCATTGGGCAAATCTCTTAATTAGTCTAGGCCTCATCATTGACGTGAGATTGATAATTCCTACTCTTCTTAAAAGATTGTTTTATGAACCAAATCAGCTAATATATGATAATAGGTTTTGCAGTACTCCATGAAAATGTGATTATCATTCATTCATATGCCAATTCTTAAAATATTAAGTTTCTAATATGTACCAGGTGCAGGTCCATTATCATCATTATCATCGCACGGGATCTTTGCCAATTGACATCCAAAACAGTATCTTTGGGAAATAAGCACTTGATTATTATGATTACTAAACCTGTGCTAACACTCTGGCATGACTTCAAAAAAGTACTAAAAAAAAGAAAACACATAAAAATTTCATAAATTAGGAAATGTGAGCCAAAATGAATCTTTTAATTTTTTTTTTTTTTGAGGAAAGCTTATGAGGTTTCCATGGGTTATTTTAGATAGACTTAGACTTTAGGTAACTTTCATGAATTAATTTACTGATTCTTTAAATGTATACAAAGAAAGTGTCTCTCATTCCTTCCCCTTCCCCCTGCATTTTTCTAGCAGGTATAATACAGACATATAAAAAAACAAGGACTGGACTCAGTGTTGTCACCACATGGTTTTACAAAATGATATCAGGAACCTATTTTGTGTCCATGCTAGAAAAATCCGGATATGAACAGTTTAGTCTGGAAGCAAACTCATTTATATAAGAAGCTGAGAATCTCCACTACCACCATCACCCACTGCCCCATATTCTTAGCACCCCCCCAACATAAAGAATGAATAAGTAAAATTAGGTAAAGGAAAGTGAGCATTTGGAAAGATCAGTAGTTGTGAGAATGGCACATCATCCATAACTTCAGCCTCATTGAAATCTCAATTGATTTCTAGAGGGAGAAGGTGATAATGAAAGGGCAAATGAAAGCTAAGTGAATGCTACTCTACAGTACTCATAGGGAACTGAGAGCAAGGCACTTTGGGAATATTACTGAGGTTATTGGAAAAGACATTTGCAAATATGGTGTCAGGATTAGCAATGATAGATGTAGCAATTACAGTGGTAGTTGGCAATGGCAAGCATACCAGCTGTGATGCCTCATTGTCTTCCATGATAGGCATTGAAAGCAGAGAGACTGACTCTTGATCACTCACTCCTACTGAGGTAGGAGTGATGCTCTTGGTAGGCAGCAACTATAGTCACACAGCTCCCCCTTTTGGCTATAGTAATGATAGAGGCATCTCTGAAGGAGCAGAGAGGAAAACAGACACCATCTGGTGTCCAAGACAATTAGTTAATCCTTGGACCTTTCATAACACAACCCTTTGTAATTCCTAGAACAGTTTAGGAGAAACATGTAACAGACCAGATTTGGGCTTGAGGAGATGGGAGAGTGTCAGCGGACTGCTATTTTATGGCTAAAATCTTAATTTTCAATTGGTGTGATGTGAGAATCAATAGTCATATTTATTTTTTAAAAGTTTTTAATGTTTCTTTATTTTTGAGAGAGAAGCTGTGAGTGGAAGAGGGGCAGAGAGAGAGCAGGAGACACAGAATCAGAAGAAAGCTTCAGACTCTGAGCTGTCAGCACAGAGTCCAATGTGAGGCTCAAACTCACAAGTGGTGAGTTCATGATCTGAGCTGAAGTTGGATGCTTAACTGACTAAGCCACCCAGGTACCCCAATAGTCATATTTTATTAAGACTTATGTAATCAAAAAAATAACAAAAGCATTGTTTCATTACATGATAAATACACATTAAAACTTATTACAATAATATTTACTCTTTCTGATAAAAGATTAATAGCTACCATTTCTTGAGCATCTGGTATATTCTAGCCAATCACTGAAATCTAATCTTGAAAACCTAGCAGCTTCATTCTTTGATTACTTCAATTCCCTGTCATCAAGTCTTTCTTCTTTGCTCACATCACTGCAAATAGAAAACTGTAATTTCTTTCACCTAAGCAAAGGCATTAACAAAACCTCCCCTCCACTTCCTCCCTTAATATGATAAAGTTGTTCATGTCAAAACCATTGATAGCTTCATTCTGTCAGATCCACAGGAGACATATTTGTTTTACTTGAATTATGTTCATCAACATCAGACATAATTGACTGTCCGCATCTCTAAGTGTTCCTCCTATCACTTCATCCTACTAGGTTTTTCTCTTATTTTTCTTGACACTTGTGTTTAATCTTCATTATAAAACTTCATTTCTCTCTGACCTCTACCTGTTGTGATGGTATGGTTATTTTATTTGAAGTTTAAGTCCATTTCGCTTTTTCACTCTGTTGTTTTCTAAGATAAGCTCCCTCCTGTACTTTGATGACATAAAATAACACACACACATAATATATATATATATATATATATATATATATATATATATATATATATATTCATATTCTAGGACCTACTGGACAGCTTCACTTAAATGTCTTGCAAATACATAAAACTGAGCATTTAATTTTGTTTCCACCCACTTTTTTCTCCTAGTCTTCCATAACTCTTATGAATGGTGTCACCATTTTATTATACCCTTTAGGTATGTTCTCCTTTTAAATACCACACCATAAGTCCTGGGTTGTCCATCCTTACTCTGCCAGTAATTTTTTGTTGGCATATGTGTTGGGCATCTTAAATTGAAGATAATGTTGTTGGTCTTACATATTCCATTCATTCTATCAAAACATAAGGACTAAGTAAAATTTAAGACTATACTTTGTTCTGCTTAATAAGCATATAAAAGTTGCTACCTTTACAAAGTTTATAAGGTCTCAGTCATGAGGGTTTAACTCTGGAAGACAGTGGGAAGACAATTAGTGGTTATATGTGGAGGAGTGACATGACTAGAATTAAATCATATGTTTACTACTCTTTTGCTGCTTTCAATGAATTGGGTTTAAGAATATAGTGACTGGATGGGCATGTAAGGAGAAGCCTGAAAAAGATTAATAGAAAGAAAAATCAGGCTCTTATCAGAGACAGCTGTTTGCACTTCAGTCAAGGCTAGCGGTAGTCAGAATCAAAAAAAGTGGATGAATTTGCTACACACTTTGCTGATAAAATATATATCTCTTATTGGGGAAAATAGTGCATTTTGAGAAGGTGCTGTGTTATGTCTGCTGGAATAATTTAATTATTTTGGTCTCTGTAATTTAGAAACATTTCTGTAGAATCTGGAAATAATAGGCATTTAATAAATATTGAGTAGATGGCTGAATAGATACATGGATGAATGAATACATATATACATGAATTACTGAATTAGATTCATTAAGCTTATGAGAAACTATACAAAGTTTACATTATCTTTGCTTTTAGCATATTTAGCACTAGAGATACATGTACTTTTGTTAGCTATATGTTTTGTCAAATACTCCTTTTAAACTTTTAAAGTAGACTATTAAAAGGCATTTCTGTGTTCTGACATAAAGAAAGACCCTTGGGAGACCTTATAAATTTAGAAAGAAGCAGTTACTTGCAAAAAAAAAAAAAACTAGCCATGTTTACTTACTAAACAAATGCAGCTGAATTCTCTTTAGAGAAATAAGCAAGCTATTCAGCTCCTTCCAATTGATTTTTACTTTTATATGCACTATACTTGTGGGTACCCCTTTTTCAAAACCACAGAATATCAAGGACTCTATAAAGTCGTTTGTATCTAAAATAATTAAGCTAAATAAATAATAAAATAATTATTAAAATACCTTACTCTTTCCCCCCAGAGACAATGTGCTTTCTTCAGTCTGACTTTCGCTTTACTATTTGTGAAAATTAAGATGATGATGAATTTTAAATAGACAGCTTTGATTTGCACAAAAGACAAGTTTGTCCAAGCTTTTCAAAGCATTTCAGAGAGTACTTCAAGGCTGAGTATATTTTCCTGTTGTTTAAAAGGAGTTTAGTTTAGTATACATGCAATACTAAACTTCATCTGGTGATCTACATTTTAGTCACAGTATTTCTCCATCCCCCTGCCTAAATCTGCTGATTTACTAAAGGCTTCATTTTACCTTGACAATGACTCCATGGCTTCCACATCTACCTTTCTTCTTGTTCCTGTGTGGATGGAATACCATTGTGTGTGTAGATGGTGGTGGGGAAGGAGAGGAGGCAGAAGAAGGGAAGGATTTTTGAGTCAGTGATTAGCAGCTGCTCCAAGGTGGCAAGGACTGGAGTGGGTGTGCTTTTGGAGAGAAAGCAGGAGAGAGGGGTAGATATACAGATCAAGAGCATCTACCACTTGCCCACAGTTTTAATTGGCCTGGATATTTAAACAACGCATTGATACTCAGGTGCCAAAACCTGAAGTCCTATGTTGTTGGGGAAACGCTGTTTCTTTGCATGATTACATTTTAATCCTATTTTCCTATCATGTTGCTTTTTAATAAATTTACTTTTTCCTTTTTTCCCATTTGATTTTCTCTTTCTCTTCTTCCCCATCCTTTTGTTCCCTCCCTCCCTCCCTCCTCTCTTTCTTAACTCACTTTTTTATTCTGCCCTTAATCTAAGCAGTGTGCCCTCCTAATTCGATATAGGTTCTTAATAATGCTTACATACTTACCTGGGCTTCCTACCACAAGTGTTTCTCACACACTCATAAACACACACACACACACACACACACACACACAAGAAAATTGTGGCATATATTAAAATTTTCAAGAGTTTCTTAGGTGCACTATACCATCAGAAGCAATAGGAGAGGTTTTTCTAGAGAATATGGGGAAGCAAAGAAAGGAAATTATCTGTTTGGCTGTAGTTTAAAGTCACCTTATATGAGAAAGCCTCGTTAGTTGATTGTGATTGCTTGTTTTTTAAGTTCTTGTTTTCTTGGATTTGAATGCTTTGATTCTGGTAGGTGTCAGTTTGCCTAGATGGCTACAAAAGCATTAAAATTACTTCAATCCAATGATCTCCTTATTTAAATACTTTATTATATATATGGACAGGATTACAATGCTCTTTGCTTAAAACTTTGATGGTTCCACAATACTTGTGTACTAAATGAATGCCAACAAATGTCGTTGGAATGAAAATTCCCAAGACCTATTTACAAGTATTTGATTTATTTGTTCTTGGGTGGTGCCCACGAATCTACATTAAAAAATAAAAGGGTTTCTGATGTTTGACAGATAATCACATTAAATTTCTCACCATCTCTGTAGAGTACCTACTTGTACAAAGTGTCCTTGTAGGTCCTGCATCTAGAATATTTTTAATCACTCTGGAATGAAGTAACTCTGTCTCTCTAGTTGTTCCCAGAATTTCCCCCATGCCTCCAAGACTATTCTGTAAGAGTGTGTTAAAGTGAGTGAATATGTCTTACTCAGTATGCAGACTGTGAGCTTGTTTTTCTGAGCTCTAACTATAATTTCTCAGATTGCCACAGTGACTGACTCAGATTATTTATATTTCTCAGATTGCCAAAGTGACTGACACATTATTGTGAAATAGAAATAATTTTTTTAGGAAAAAGCAAAGAATCCCCTTTTGTTTTAGAATATTTGCTATATAGATTAAAAGGAAGGCAGTTGAAATTCTTTTAGCTACATGTAGTTTCCTCATTCTTTAATTTGTAATTATAAAATTAACATTTATAGCCCAAAACATTAGAAAATATAATAAGTATAAATAAGTATGTATTAAAAGCACCCAAAGCCTAAAACCCATAGAAAATGCTGACATTCCTTGTAGATCTCCTCTTATATACAAAAATAGGCTTTTTTTCCTCAGTAAAAAGAAGATGGTTGTGCTTTTAAAGACTTTATGTCTTAGAGCAGTATTATGTTTACACTACATTGAGCACAGGATGCAGAGAACTACCCGTTCCCTGCCCTTTGGCCAACCCGGTCCCATCTGCCTGGTGTCTCCCTATTATTGACATATTTCATTGGCTTGGTACATTGATGGACCAATATTAATATTAACTAAAGTCCACAGTTTTTGTGGGTTTATTCTTAGCACTTTACATTTCTATGGATTTGACAAATGTTTAATATCATGTATCCACAATTACATTATCATATAGAATGGTTTTACTGCCCTAAAATTCCCCAGTGTTCCAAACCCTGGAAATTACTGATCTTTTTACTATCTCTATAGGTTTACACTTTCCAAATGTTATATATTTGAAATCATGTGCTATGTAGCCTTTTCAGACTTGCTTCTCTCATTTATCAGTAAGTTTTCTCTATATCTTTTGTGGCTTGATAGCTCATTTTTTTTTGATTGCTGAACATTATTACATTGTCTGAATGTGCCAGTTTGTTGATCCATTAACTTATTAAAGGACATTTTGGTTGCTCTCAGGTTTTGGAAATTACAAATAAGACTTCCTACAGGCACCCGTGTTCAAGACATCAAGGGGACATAATTTTCAGTTCATCTGGACAAATGCAGAGGAGCTTGGTTGCTGGATGGAGTTGTAATAGGATGTCCGACTCTGTGAGAAAGTTCCATGGTGTCGTCTTTTTTTCTAATGCCTTGAATTTTTATTTTTTATTTATTGGGAGAGAGAGAGGGAGGGAGGGCTGGGGAGAGAGAGAGAGAGAGGGAGAGGGAGAGATATCCAATCTGGGGAGGGGCTGAGGGATAGGGAGGGACAGAATCTTAAGCAGGCTCCCCGCCCACAACCATGAGATCATGACCTGAGCCTAAATCAAGAGTTGGGTGTTTAACTGACTGAGCCACCCAGGCAGTCCTCCCATGGTGTCTTCTGAAGTGCTGTACCATTTTGTATTCCCATCAATATGAATGAGAGTTATCTTGCTCAACATCTGGCCTAGATTTCATGTTGTCAGTAGTTAGGCGTTCAGCCATTTTTAAAAATTGTGTTTTGGTACTTGTTTTAATTTGCAATTCTTTAATGACTTAGATTTCATGCAACCTTTCGTACGTATGCTCATTTAACATCTGCATGTCTTTCTTGCCAAGGTGTCACTTCAGACTTTTTGCCAAGCTTTTCCTTTCACTTATTTTGAAATTTCAAAACCATAACTTTTAAATTCCTACAAATGGATTTTTTACACATTTTCTGATAAACCAATGTAATGTATGAAAATTCTTTGTTGATAGGGTCCAATTCCCTGCCTCCCCCCCAGTATTCTCTTCTCAGTATTTTATATTTAAAGTGATCCAATAAGATAGGCAAGTGTCATTTGGAATAAATAGCTAAAATTGATAAGTCTCATTTAATAGCAAACACAGGCATTTACAAGACTTATCTCCTAATGCACAATTATAGAGGATGCCACTCAATTTGGTTCCTGTGATGTAAGATGTATAGAACGGAGCTATTAAATAGACGGGCTTAAGCATGCAACTCCAGTAATCACTTTAAAAGAATATTTATTTACTTTAAGAGAGAAAGAAAGTATGCAATTGCTCAAATGGGGGAGGAGCAAAGAGAGAGGGGGAGAGAGAGAATCCCAGGAAGGCTCTACACTCAGTGCAGAGCTCAATGTGGAGCTCGAACTCACAAACCTGAGATCATGACCTGAGCTGAAATCAAGAGCCAGGTGCTTAAGCAACTCCCAGATGCCCTTCCAATAGTCACTTTTAAACAAAATTTTTATGTTCCAGTTAGTTAACATACAGCGTAATATCAGGTATGTGATATAGTGATTCAACACTTCCATACAACACTCTGTGCTTACCCCAATATGTGCACCTATTTCATCCACCCCCCTATCTCCCTCCCCTCTGGTAACCATCAGTTTGTTCTCTTTAGTTAAGAGTCTATTTCTTTGTTTGTCTCTCTCTGTCTCTCTTTTTCCCTATGCTCATTTATTTTTTAAACTCCACGTATCAGTGAAATCACATGGAATTTTTTTCTGACTGACTTATTATTTCACTTAGCATTATACTCTCTAATTCCACCCATGTGGTTGCAAATGGCACGATTTTATTTTTATGGCTGAATAATATTCCATGATACATACATATATAAAACATCACTTCTTGGCCTTTTGGCTAAGATCAGGTATAGTATCTATCTATCTATCTATCTATCTATCTATCTATCTATCTATCTATCTATCTATCATCTATATTACTCATCTTTGTCCATTCATTAACTGATGGACACTTGGCTGTTCCTGTTTCTTGGCTATTGCAAATAATGCTGCTATAAACATAGGGGTGCATGTATCCCTTTGAATTATTGTTTTCGTATTCTTTGTTGAATACACAGCAGTGCAACTTCTGGATCATAAGAGATCTATTTTTAACTTTTTGAGGAACATCTTTACTCTTTGCTAGAGTGGCTGCAACATTCTCACCAATACTTATTTCTTGAGCTATTGATTTTAGCCACCCTGACAAGTATGAGGTAATATAACACAGTTTTGATGTGCATTTCCCTGATGGTAAGTGATGATGAAAATCTTATGATGTGTCTGTTTGCCACCTGTATATCTTCTCTGGAGAAATACCTGCTCATGTATTCCGCCCCTTTTTCATTTGGCTTATTTGCTTTTCAGGCATTGAGTTTAATAAGTTCTTTATATATTTTGAATACTAACTGTTTATCATATATGCCATTTGCAGATATCTTCTACCATTCTGTAGGTTTTCTTTTAGTTTTGTTCATTGTTCCCTTTGCTGTGTAGAAGCTTTTTATTTTGATATGATCCCAAGACTTTACTTTTGCTTTTGTTTCCCTTGCCTTGGAGTACCTATCCAGAAAAAAGTTGTAAGGTTGATGTTAGAAAAGCTACTATCTGTCCTTTCTTCTAGAATTTTTATGGTTTCAGGTCTCACATTTAGATCTTTAATCAATCTTAAATTTATTTTTGTGTATGCTGAACAAAAGTGGTTTCACTCATTTGTATGTAGCTGTTCAGTTTCCCCAATATCATCTTTTGAAGATGCTGTCTTTTTCCATTGGGATATTATTTCCTGCCTTGTTGAAGATTAACTGACTATATAATTGTGGACTTATTTCTGTGTTTTATATTCTTTTTTATTGATCTATGTGTGTATTTTTGTGCCAGTACCATGGTTTCTGCAGCTTTGTAATATAACTTGAAGTCCGGAAATGTCATGTCTCCAGTTTTCTTTCTTTTTCTAGATTGCTTTGGCTATTCAGGATCTTTGTGGTTCCATACAAATTTTAGGATTGCTTGTTCTAGTTCTGTGAAAACTGCTATTGGTATTATGATAGGGAGTACATTGAATGTGTGGATTTTTTTGTGTGTAGTATAGGCATTTTAATATTTATTTTTCAAATCCATGAGCAGGGAATGTCTTTCCATTTCTTTGTGTCATATTCAATTACTTTCATCAGTGTTTTATAGTTGTCAAATTACTTTCACCTCTTTGGTTAGGTCTATCCCTAAGGATCTTATTATTTTCTTTTTTTAATGTTCTTTGGTAATTTTTAATTTATCAAAAATTATGCAATGTAATTTCATAGCTTTGAAATTAATTTTTCATTAACTATTTACTTTAATTGAGTTCAGTTGGTTAAAATATGGTGCATATGAACCAGGACCAAAATTAGATATTTTATGTATGAGCAAATTAGTTGTAAACCAAGACAAATTTTACTTCATAGCTAATTTATTTCATCTAACCACCTCAAACATGTATTCATAGGGGAAATGGTTGGACATACAAGTGATTTTCCGATCTGAGTGGAGAATTAAGCCTCAGATGCTACATCCTACTGATGGCAAATCAGAAGGTTTATCTTTGGTTTATAATGGACAAGATACCATATGGGTCTGTTTTGCACAGAAATCTGGATTAAACATTCAGAGCAAAAGTCAAAGACAATAAATCTGTTTCAGACTCTCAATGAACTTCCTTGGAGTTTCTCTGTAATCTGAAAAATGATGTATTTTTCTATATGTTTCAGTGATTTATCACTTAAATTTAGTGATTTATCACTTAAATATAGCACCCAGTCCTCATCATAAAAAGTGTCATCCTTAATACACTTCACACAATAAGCCCATCCTCCACCTACCTCTTTCCACCACCCTTAGTTTGTCCTTTATTCTTAAGAGTCCCTTAAGTTTCCCCTTTCTTCCCCTCCCCTCTCTTTTCCCCTTTCTCATATGTTTATCTGTTTTGTTTCTTAAATTGGAAGTGGAATTTTCTTAACTTCTCTTGCTGCTGCTTCGTTATTGATGTATAAAAATGCAATAGATTTCTGTATATTGATGTTGTATCCTGACTACTGAATCCGTTAATCACTTCTGGTGGGTGTTTTCATGGAGTCTTTTGGATTTTCTATATTTAGTATCATGTCATTGGCAAAGAGCGAAAATTTATTTGTGCCTTATAGCTCTGGATGTCTTTTATTTCTTTGTGTTGTTTGATTGTTGTGACTCGGACTTCCAACTATGGTGAATAAAAGTGAACATCCTTGTCTTTTTCCTGACCATATGGGAAATGCAGTCAGTTTTTTACCATTAAGGATGGTGTTATCTGTGGGTTTTTTCATAGATGGCCTTCATTATGTTGATGTATGTTCCCTCAAACCAACTTTGTTGATGGTTTTATGATGAATACATGTCGTACTTTGTCAAATGCTTTTTTTTTTTGCATCTATTGATATGATCATACATATGACTCTTTGACTTACTGATGTGAGGTATCATGTTGATTGATTGCCAACCATCCTTGAAACCAAGAAATAAATCCCACTTGATAGTGGTGAATGATTTTTTTAAATGTATTGTTGGATTTGGTTTGCTTGTCTTTTGTTGAAAATTTTTGCATCTATGTTCATCAGAGATAGTGGCCTGTGGTCACTGTTTTTTGTTTTTTTTTTTCTTTTTTGGTAGTTTCTTTATCTGGTTTTTGTATCAAGGTAACATTGGCTTCATAGAATGAATTTGGAAACTTTCCTTCCTCTTCTGTTTGAGTAGAAAAGGTATTAATTTTTCTTTAAATGTTTGGTATAATTCGCATGTAAAGCCATCTGGTCCTGGACTTCTGTTTTGTTGGGAAGTTGTTTTTGTTTGTTTGTTTGTTTGTTTGTTTTTATGTGCTTAAGGGTTTTTTTAAATTTATTTGTGTCCCACATGGGGCCCAAACTCAAAGCTGTAAAGTCAAGAGTCATATGCTCCACTGACTGAGGCAGCCAGCAGCCCCTATTTTAGAGGAGTTGTTTTTTTTTTATTACTGAGTAAATTTATTTGTTGGTTATCCATATCTTCATGTTTTCTATTTCTTCCTGTTTCAATTTTTGTAGTTTATATGTTTCTAGGAATTTATCTATGTCTTCTAGATTGTACAAGTTGTTTGCATATAGATTTCATAATATTCTCATACTTGTTTGTATTTCTGTGGTTTTCATTGTTATTTGTCCCCTCTCATTTGTAATTTTACTTGATTCATTTCTCTTTTTGTCTTAATAACTCTGGTTAAAGGTTTATCAATTTTAGTGATTTTTTTCAAAGGACCATCTGCTGGTTTCATTGATCTGTTCTACTGTGTATTTTTGTTTGTTTAGTTTATAAATCATTTATTTCTGATCTAATCTTGATTATTTCCTTACTTTTGCTGCTTTTAGGTTTTGTTGGTTGTCCTTTTTCTAGCTCCATTAGATGTAAGGTTAGGTTGTTAGAGATTTTTCTTGCTTCTTGAGGTAAGCCTCTGTTGTCATAAACTTCCCTCTAAGAACTGCTTTGGTTGCATCCCCAGGTTTTGAACCATTGTTCTTCATTTTCATTCGTTTTCTTGAATTTTTTAAATTTCTTCTTTTATTTCTTGTTTGACCCGTTCATTGTTTTAGTAGCATGTAACTTAACTTTCATCGATTTGTGGTCTTTCCAATTTTTAGTTTGTTTTTGTTTAGTTTATGGTTGACTTCTATTTCATAACACTGGTCAGAAAAGATGCACAATATGACTTTGATCTTCTTAAATTTGTTTTGTGGCCTAATGTATGATCTATTCTGAAGAACATTGGATTTGCACTTGAAATATGTGTATTCTGATCTTTTAGGTTGTAATGTTCTGAATATATCTGTCATTCATTCAAAACTGTTGTTTCCTTGTTGACTTTCTATTTAGATGATCTGTCAATTGACATAAGTGAAGGGATAACATCTCCTGCTCTTATTGTATTACTCTTTATTAGTTACTTTAGTTTTGCTATTAACAGTTTTATGTATTTGGGTACTATCATGTTGGGTGCATAACTACTTATAACTGTCATCTCTTCTAGTTGGGTTGTCCTCTTTATTATTTATTATTATATGGTGTCAGTCTTTGTCTCTTGTTACTGTATTTGTTTACATTCTATTTTGTCCAATATAAGTATTGCGACTCCAACTTTCTTTTGACTTCCATTTGCATGATAAATGTTTCTCCATCTCCTCATTTTCAATCTGCAGATGTGTTTAGGTCCAAATGAGTCTCTTGTAGGCAGCATAAAGATGGACCTTGTTTTTTTATCCATTATGTCATCCTGTGTCTTTTGATTGGACTCTTTAGTCCACTTATATTAAAAGTAATCATTGATAGATATGTAGCTATTGCCATTTTATTACATTATTTTTGTTATTTCTGAATATTTTCTCTGATCCTTTCTTGTCTTTTTCTCTTTCATGATCTGCTGGCTTTCCTTAGTGATATATTTGGGGTCCTTTCTCCTTATTATTTGCACATTTATTACTGGTTTTTGATTTGTGGTTACCATGAGGCTTGTGTATAGCAAGTCTATATTAAATTGATAGTTATTTAAGTTTGAACCCATTCTTTTCTTCTCTTCTCCATGTATTTTAGGCATATGCTGTCATGTTTTCCAACTTCTATTTTGTGTGTTTCTCAACTGGTATATTATAAAAGTATTTGTTTGTTTTGCTTTTGTGTTTCTTTTTTTCATAATGTCACTTTTGGTTTTTTCTTTCTGCTCAAATAGTCCCTTTAATATTTATTGCAGGGCTGTTTTAGTGGTCATGAACTCCCTTAGTTCTCCTTCTACTGGGAAACTCTTTATCCTTCTATTCTGAATGAGAATCTTGCTGGATTAAATATTCTTGCTGCAGATTTTTCACATTCAGCACTTTGAATATATTATGCCACTTCCTTCTGGCTTGGAAAGTTTCTGCTGAAAAATCCCCTGCTTTTCATGTGAACTTTCACTTGTATGTAAATATTTTATTTTTGTCTTGTTGGTTTTAAAATGTTTTCTTTATCACTCTATTTTGCCATATTAATTACAATATGTCTTTGTGTGGATCTTTTTTGTTGATTTTGTTGGAGGTTCTCTATGCCTCCTGGATCTGGATAAATGTTTCTTTCTCCAGATTAGGGAAACTTTCAGCTATTACCTCTTGAAATAAATTATCTGCTATTTCTTGTCTTTTTCTGGGACTCCTATAATTCAGATGTTACTATGTTTGATGAAGTTACTCAGTCCATGAGTGTATTGTTGTTTTCCATAATTCGTTTTTCTCTTTTGTTCATCTTGATTACTTTCCATTATGCTGTCTTCTAGGTGATTGACTCATTCCTCTGATTCTTCCAGCCTGCTATTCAAGCCTGTATATAATCTTGTTTACTGCACTCTTCAGCTCTGATTGGTTCCTTAGTATCTCTGTGTTAAGGGTCTCACTGATTTCTTCCATTCTTTTCTCAAGTCCAGTGAGTATCCTTATAATCATTGCTTTAAATACTCCATCAGGCATACAATTTATATCTATTTCAGTTAGATCTCTATCAGTGGCTTTGTCCTGTCCTTTCATTTGGGGGAAATTTCTTTGTCTTCTTATTTTTTCTATCTCTGTGCCTATTTTTTCTCTGTGTTAGGGAAGTCAGTTCTGTCTTCTTTTTTGAGGATAATGGTCTTAAGAAGAAGAGGCCCTTCTGTGTAGTATCCCCTGCTCCCTAGATCCTGGAACTTCAGGGAGTATCTCCAATATGTGCTGTGTGTGTTCTGTTGTGTTGGCTGCTTTATCCTTGAGGCCAGTTCTTAGCAGAGGTTCTTTTGCCTGTTGTGGGCAGCATTTGGTTCCTGGCTTGAATGTGGTGTTTTTTAACTAGGTATTCCTTAGTCTCTTGTGAAATGAGACCTGTAGCCTCTGTCACAAGAACTGAGGCCATGCAGAACTCCCAGGTCAGAAGTCCGGGTGTGAGCAGGAGTTTGTGCTAGTCTCTGGGGTAGGGGGGCCATGAGCTGCAGGACTTAGTTAGCCAGTTAGATAAGCCATTTAGATAGTGAATATAGGGGCTGTGCTGGTTCTGGCAGGTGGTTCTCTGCTTATACTGAAAGACAGGAGGGAAATAGTGCCTATCAGTTTCTTTGTTCCTAGTGAGAACAATCTCATAACCATGAGATCATGACCTGAGCCTAAATCAAGAGTCAGATGCTTGATTCAGATTCTGTTTCTTAATGTTGCCTCTGGGACATGAGTTGAGCAAATCATCTTCTCACTGTGTACCCCAGGTGCTCTTTAGATCACTGTTTCCAGTCTGTGTATCCATAGGCCTTTTGTCCTGCCTTCTCGCCAAGAGCAGCCCCAATGCCCTCTGGGCTCTATCTGAGCCAAGCCCACTGACCTTTAGAACTCCAGGTTAAGCCCAGCTAGTTGCAGGAACTCGGGAAATTTTGCCCCTATGGTTTTTCAAGCCAATTGCTATGGGATTCTTCACCCCCTTGAGGGCTCCCCTGTATGCTAGTCTTCTCTAAACAGCAGTTCCCTGCCAACAACAGAAGCCATGATCTGTTTATCTACCTAACCACATCCCTACACTTTATCTTTTCTTCACTATGGCCTTTTCTTTACCTTTAGTTGTGGAGTTTGTTCTGCCAGTGTTCAGCTGAATTTCTGGGGATATTTAGGATGATTTGATAGTTATCTATTTGTGTCCATGCAATGAGGTGAGTGAGGGTCCTTTCATTCCACCACCATCTTCCAAATGCCTCTGAAAGTCACTTTTATATATAAAAACTGTCTACAAAAACAGACAGACAATTATCTGACAAGGCATCATAGTAGGTAGTTGGTTTAAGAATCTACATTATTAAGGAAATTATGGTTTTATTACTGGTTGTGTCAAAATAATATTTTTAATAAATAGTTGGATGGATTAAATGGATTTTAAGAGAAGGAGCTGTTGTTTTTGCTTCAGAACATTTAAATGGCCAAGAGACATGGGCACCTGGGTGACTTAGTTGGTTAAGCATCTGACTCAATTTAGGCTCAGGTCATGATCTCATGGTTGTAAGATTGAGTCTCACTGGTTCCAGGCTGTATATCCATAGGCCCTTTGCCTATGCTTAGCATAGAGCCTTCTTGGGATTATTTCTCTCTCTGCCTTTCCTCTCCTGGTCTTTCTGTCTCTCTCTCTCAAAATAAATGAACATTGAGAAAATAATTTTTAAAAAGTCCAAGAGATAGTGTAATCAGAATAGTATAATATATTGTGAATGAATTTCTATGTTAGTGAGACAAAAATCCTAGTAAGAAAAGGGAGGATTTGGGGGTGCTTGGGTAGCTCAGTCATTTAATCACACAACTTTGGCTCAGGTCATGATCTCACAGTTAGTGAATTCAAAAGGCTCTCTACTAGTGCTCTCTGCTGTCAGCTAGAGCCTACTTTGGATCCTCTCTCCCCCTCTGTCTCTGTCCCTCTCTTTGCATTGTCCTCTCTCTTTGCTCCAAAATGAATAAACTTAAAACATACTTTATCAAAAAAAAGGGAGGATTTTCATATACATGTAAGGACTTATATTTAAAATGTTAATATTTACCCCATACTACAATCTTTATTTCTTATTCATAAATGGTATGGATTCTCCTCTACCATTCAGGATTGCAATGTCCCTACCATAAGCCGTGAAGAGAAACAAAAGTGCTAAATCAATGTAAATAGAATTATGCTTTATACTTCCTTAGCCTTTACATGAAGGTGCTTCAGTGATCTATTTTCTGTAGATTCCTGTGTATTCCAAGAGAAAAGCTTCCAAAAGCAACAAAGGACAGATGAGATACTTTACAAAACAGAAACCTACAAAAGATGTGTGTTTTAGTTTTGTTCTGACTCAATAAAACAAAGTCTACACAGTAAAGTATGGCTTTGATTATGAATATATTTTAAAAGCAAGTAACCATAATTTACTAAGTAGATGAGGAGTATGAGGAGAAGAATTAAGAATGGCTACAAGTATTATAACCTGACAACTAGAAGAAAAGGATTATCTTTAACGGAGGTGAAGAAGTTTGTGGATGGATAATATTAGGGTTCACTCCTAGAAATCTCCTGCTGTATATTTTCTTGTGTATTTTATGCTTTAGGACCACTGTGTTTTTATTTGTTTAATATTGCATTTTATAAGCACTTAAAAAATGATTCTACCTTGTTAAAAACTACGCAGTCATTTGCTAGAATGTTCTAGAAATACATTGAATAATTAGGATGAGAAGCATTAGATATGCTAATATATTTTACTCTGCACTAGGTACCATGGAAAATGAAATATAAATATGTCTTGGTCCCTAAAAATAAGCATCATGTAATGGTTAACTACTTCAATAGATAATCAGTATTATAGATTATCATATAATAAATACCCACTTGAAATTCTAATGGTCACTCAAACTTAATGTTTCCTAATCTCAGCTCTTATTTCCTTTTTCCTCCCAACCCTAATATTATCCATCCACAAACTTCTTCACCTCAGTTAAAGATAATCCTTTTCTTCTAGTTATCAGGTTATAATACTTGCAGCCATTCTTAACTCTTCTCATACTACTCATCTACTCCTTTAGTAAATTATGGTTACTTGCTTTTAAAATATATTCATAATATATTAATTTCAATACCTATACTCCTACCAGCATTTTGGACCTACCATCATCTTTCTTCTAAATGTCTGTAATAGCCTCCTAGATTGCTCCTTGTTTTTAACCTTGGCCCCCTATTTATCTTGAATTTTATGTCTACTGTCCATACATGAAGGAGCCAGAATGAATATTTTAAATCTAACTTAGGATATGTCACTCAAATCTAACCAAAACACCACATTAAATGGCTCTCCATTTCATTCACAGTAGAGCCAGCCTCCTTCCATAGTGGAACTACAAAGCATGCCCTCACGGCCTGTACACTTTCTCTTCTACTTTATACCTTGTTTACCTAACTCTTGATGTTCCTGTAGCATTCCAGGCCCATGCTTGTCCTACTGACATTGCTCCAATCTTCTGCCTGCAGCTATATTTTCCCGGATATGTGCTTGGTGTCATCTCTTCAGGCTTTTCCCAACTCTCACTTTCTCGGGTAGGTTTTCCTTAACTACTCTAATATTAAAATCTGTGCCCTTTACCTCTTTATACCTCATTATTTCTTTTATCTCTAAATTCTTTTATCATGCTCTACTCTTATTCTTCATACTTGCCCTAGAGTTTTTAAGATTAATCTATTCTTTTCTTCTTTGTATCTTTCTCTCTTTCTTTATCTTTCCTTCCTTCCTTCCTGTCTATCAATTTCTTCTTTAATCCATCTCTTTTGTCTTATACTCTAGCCTAGGAAGGTAATAGAAGTTGTAAATTTCTAGCTGGAATCTCACTAATCAAAACAATGACCTTGAATAATTCCCTGTTTTATCTGGTAAATACGTATAGGTTACAATTGGAATCACCCATCCTTCAACCTGGTTAAGGGAAGAGCAAATCAAGCACACATGGTGGTCTCACTGAAGGGAAAAGACAGAGAATGACTAAGGTAACTGGAGTTTGTGGAAAAGAATACTAGAAAGTAGGGTGCTACACAGGAGATGAGTTCCCAAAACCACTTAATGTAATTACTAAGGAGATACAGTGAACAATTCTATAAACCTTTGTTCTTCCCTGACCAATAAAATTCCTGCCTTGTTCTAACACAGAATTATCTTCCTTCTAAATCATCACAA
>NC_043712.1:40316925-40318396 GCF_006229205.1 Suricata suricatta | reverse complement strand
AACGAAGGAACTCTCCCCTGAAGAACCTCCAGGAGGAAGTCACAGCCACAGAACTGCTCAAGGCAGATCTAGACAACATACTGGATGAAGAATTAAAAAAAAAAAGTCATAAAATTAATTCCTGGAGTTTAGAAAAACATCAAAGAATCAACTGAGACAATTATTAGGCGCCTTGAAAATAGGAGTGATGAATTAAAAACGATTAAAGATGAGGTGAATAACAAACTGGAGGCAGCCACCTCGAGGACTGACAAGGCAGAGAGAAGAATAGGTGAATTAGAAGATATAGTTATAGCAAAAGAGGAAGCTGAAAAAAGAGAGAGAAATTAATCCAGGAGCAGGAAAGGAGAATTCGAGATCAGAATGATACAATCAAATGGAACAACATCCGTCTCATAGGAATTCCTGAAGAGGAAGAGAGAGAGAAAGGGCCTGAAGGGATACTAGACCTAATTATAACTGAGAATTTCCCAAATCTGGGAAAATAAATAAACATTCAAATTCAAGAGGCACAAAGAACCCCCATAAGACGTAATTTGAATAGGCCTTGGGAACGACATATCATAGTGAAACTGGCAAAATATAAAGATAAAGAGAGAATTCTGAAAGCAGCTAGGGAGAAAAGGACCTTCACATACAAAGGGAAACCTAACAGAGTGGTTACAGACCTATCTAGTGAAACCTGGCAGGCCAGGAAGGAATGGCAGGAAACCTTCAATGTGATAAGCAGAAAAAACATGGAGCCAAGAATCCTTTATCCAGCAAACCTGTCATTCAAAATAGAGGGAGAGATAAAAAAGTGTTCCCAAATAAACAAAAATTGAGAGAATTCATGACCACCAAACCAGCCCTACAGGAAATCCTAAGAGGGACTCTATGAGGGAAAGAATGCAAAGAATACAAGGTGCCAGAGACACCACTATAAACATGAATTCTAGGGAGAACACAATGACTCTAAACCCACATTTTTCGATAATAACATGGAACGTAAATGGACTGAATCCTCCAACCAAACAACACAGGATAGCAGAATGGATCAAAAAACAAAACCCATCTATTTGCTGTCTACAGGAGACGCATTTTCGACCAGAAGACACCTACAGGTTGAAAGTAAGGGGATGGAGAAATATCTATCAGGGGACTGGAAGCCAAAAGAAAGCTGGAGTAGCCATACTTATATCAGACAAACTGGACTTTAAAGTAAAGGCAGTAACAAGAGATGAAGAAGGACATTATATAATAATTATAGGATCTCTCCATCAGGAAGAGTTAACAATTATAAATATCTATGTGCCAAATTCGGGAGCGCCCAAATACATAAAACAATCACAGAAAGAAACAATCTTATTGACAAAAATGTGCTAATTGCAGGGGACTTTAATACTCCACTGACAGCAATGGATAGATCAACCAGACAGAAAATCACTAAGGAAACAATGGACCTGAACGACACATTGGAACAGGTGGAACT
>NC_043712.1:40310202-40316825 GCF_006229205.1 Suricata suricatta | reverse complement strand
ATTTGCCTTTCAATGACTGACATAATTTACTTAGCATAATATACTCTACTTCTATCCACATTGTTACAAATGGCAAGAATTCATTCTTTCTGATTGCCATGTAATATTCCATTGTATATATACACCATATTTTATTTATCCATTCATCAGTTGATGGACATTAGTGCTCTTTCCATACTTTACCTATTATCGATAGTGCTGCTCTAAACACTGGGGTGTATATGTCCCTTGAAACCAGCATTCCTGTGTCTTTGGGTGAATACCTAGTGGTGGTATTGCTGGGTCATAGGGTAGTTCTATTTTTAACTTTTTGAGGAACCTCCCCATACTGTTTTCTAGAGTGGCTTCCCCAATTTTCATTCCTACCAGCAGTGCAGAAGTGTTCCTCTTTCTCTACATCCTCACCAAAATCTGTTTTTGCCTGAGTTGTTAATTTTAGCCATTTTGACAGTTGTGAGGTAATATCTCATTTGTGGTTTTGATTTGTATTTCCCTGATGATGAGTGAGGTTGAGCACCTCTTCATGTGTCTGTTAGCCATATGGATGTTTTCTCTGGAAAAGAGTCTGTTCATGTCTTCTGCCCATTTGTTAACTAGATTATTTGTTTTTTTGGGTGTTGAGTACGATAAATCCTTTAGATTTTGGATACTAACCCTCTATCTGATATATCGTTTGCAGATATCTTCTCCCATTCTGTTGGTTGCCTTTTAGTTTTGCTGATTGTTTCCTTCACTGTGCAGAAGCTTTTTATTTTGATGAGGTCCCAGTAGTTCAATTTTTCTTTTGTTTCCACTGCCCCTAGAGACTTGTTTAGTAAGAAGTTGATGCAGCCAAGGTCAAGGAAGTTTTTGCCTGTTTTCTCCTCTAGGATTTTGATGGTTTCTTGTCTTACATTTAGGTCTTTAATCCATTTTGAACTTATTTTTGTGTATGGTGTAAGAAAATGGCCCAGGTTCATTTTTCTGCAAATAAATACAAATGTAGAAATGTAAAATCTACACTCTCTTTTCCTCATTATGTTCCTTAGATTGGTTTCCTGGATAAAATGATGGAGGAAACTTCAGGCTCCATTATTTTTATTGAATATTCTCATGTTAATTTCTTGGAATATATGTTTTGGCCTCTTGTTATTAGTAAGGCAAGTACTAGTGATTAAAAGATATTAATGAGATAGATATAATACTAAATATTAGCTCCAGAGTACCATTTAATCCTTCTCTATTATTTCTATTTTATTTTTTTATCTTTATAATATCCCCAACTTTTTATGTTTTTCCTGTTTCCTCATGACAAAACTAAAGCTACATTACTTAGGTTAAGATATAACAAATAAATTAATACCAGAGTAAGTTAATAAAATTTGTAGCATAAAAAGTTACTCTATTTAATATGACAAACCTGGAATTAAAAATAGAGTTCTGTTTCATGTAAAAATCTTGGTATACTAAGTGGCACTAACAGCTTTCTATATACATAAAGATTTATGCTTTGAAATTTAAAAATTTTTAAATTCAGCCAGTCAAACCTTTCTGATGATGTTTTGTAATAATTTCAACTATATGTTTGCTTTGAGACTTGAATTTAAATACTAGTTATAACTTTATATTAACTACTTTATGTTCTTCCTTAACACAAAGGTAAGTACAGGAGTGCCACTTGGGGCAGAGTGACTTGTACAAGGACAGAATTCATTCGATGGATTTGGGACTAACATAAAAACCAATTTAGTAAGAAAAGAGTAATTTGAAAGAAAAATGTTTCCTTTTTTGCTTTTGAGGATAAAGTGATTTTTGGAAACTATTAATTTTAAGTATCTTCTAGATAGGATTTTGAGAGTGGTAAGTAGTTTGGAACACATTATTCTCTTGCAATTTAAATCTATAGAATTTAATATTTCATTAATTTTTCAGTGTAAAGTTGAGTAGTAATTTTTACCAAGTCCTCATAATTGGAACATGCATTCATGCAGGTCGCTCCAACCTGAATGTCTACAAATTAGCAAAAAAAAAAAAAAAAACATGCTGACATATTCTAGTATTTCTATCTAATATCCTTTATGATCCTTTATGATATTCCAACAAGTTCACTGCTTTGTAACATCATTACTTTTGTCTCATTGGCCAACAAATGCCCTAGTATATCATACTGAATATTTGGATTCCCATGTCACAATTCATATGACTCATTCACTTAAATACTTATTATTTTATACATAATGTGTTAGGGAGGGATCTGCAGGTATATATTTATGCTGCTTTTTCAAAGTCATTTTCTACAAATTTAGGTAAAATGATTTTCTTTCTTTAATGCTATCTTCCTGGTTTCCACATACTCTATGTCCTAGACTATAGCAACTTTGAAATAGTGAAGAGGAAATTTAGTAAATAAAAGCATGAGTGAAGAGTTCCTTCCCAGAGTTAAAACTTGGGAACTATAGGATGAAACCATAGAACCTTAATGTACTAGATTCACCTTTATGCACTGGAAGGGCTACCTGTTATCATAGACAAGTCCACCTCTTCCAAGGTCTTCTAACCTTATCTGTTTGAGGATAACTGTTTTAGACAGTTTGTAGAACATTTTCATATTGACAACAGTTGTAGAATGCCTTAGCACCCAGAGATAGATCTTCACACATATTTTGGAAGTTAAAATGTACTTTTAAAAAACAGTGCCATTGCTTTAGCAGGAATTAGAAGTGGCCCTTTGGGGAAGTAGGAACTGATGGATTAGGCTCATCTGAAATCACTTGTGGCTGTAAAAGATGCCGCTCTAATAATCAGGATGTTAGCCCCAGTGTTCTGGAGATGTTCCAGTTCCATAATTACTTCTGCCTACCTACTTTCTTCCTTGAAGTTTCAATGAAATTATTTTCTTTGCCTTTTGTAGAAAGAAAATAAAAAAGCTAATAAGGCTATATCCAGTTAAGCAACACTAATTTAATATATATTTACTAAAATCTTAAGTAAGAATAAAGTGACTATACATTTTCTTGTTAAAAGATTTAATTATGTGTTCCAGATACATCTTTACTCATACAAAGATAATTAGAAACAGACATATTCCAAACAATATAAAGTACACATGGGAATTTAAAAATTTCATAAATGTTCTGTTTACAATATAATTTTGAGAAATACAGTTAGTAGAAAGGACAATTTTAACTTTTCCTTCACATAATAAGCCTATATTCCATATAGTTTTTAAATGTTTAACCTTTTTAATGTTTATTTAATTTTGAGAAAGAGAAACATAAGTGGGGGTAGGATCAGAGACAGAGGAAGACAGAGAATCTGAAGCAGTTTCCACACCTGTCAGTGCAAGGTCTGATGTGGGCTCAAACCCACAAACTATGAGATCATGACCCAAGATGAAGTTGGACACTCAACCCACTGAGCCACTGAGGCACCCCAAACTCCTGACTCCGAAGTCTCTAGATTGATGTATCCTTTAAAGTTGTTTACCAGTGCCTGAAAAAAAGATCTCTTTAATGCTAGCGACCTAGTTGTTATAGTGTAAATGTGAATTAACAGACTTTCAATATTGTGGGAACATGGTCAATTCATTTTATCACTCAATATGAAAAGAAATTCAGATTTGAAAGAGAGCTTCGATATTGCCCTAACCTATTCTTCTGAGGAATTGAGAACTTTAATAGTTGAATTATAAAAACAGTAGAAAAAAGGAAAGTTGTTCAGGAATACAAAATTTTTTACATTTTGAGTTATTATCAACTCACTAAGTGGAAACTCATTGTAGTTCAACAATCAAAGTTATATTTACTATATATTATTGTTTTTATTAGCCTTCTATAATGACATTAATAAACCAATAGTAAGATTTATACTATAGTAAAAATTTTGCAACAAGCAATTTTTTCTCACATTAACATAAATGGGACCATCTAGAAATCAATGTGCTATTCTGCTCCCATCTTGTTCTTACAAGGCTTGCTCTTCTGAAAAACGTATTTCTTGCTACTAAACTTCTCAGCAGTGTGACAAATGGACTTTATAAATAATAAATTAGAGAATAATTGGGGAAGCATTGAAACAGTACTGCCTGAAGATCATTTGAAGGAATTTAGGAAGAAAGGTCATAGCCTCAGCAGAGTGGCTTTGGACCACTGTCTGTCACTACTAGGTTAGTGAAGTCTTTTCTCTGGTATACTTGTTTGGTTGTATCCTATGTTGAAAATGTTGTTCCTAATACTAAAGACTTGAAAGCATTATCTCTTTGTTATTCTCTTGCATGTAGAATTTGAAGAGGGAGTAAAACTATTTCATGGATAATGTTATTCTCAATCTAACTATGTCTATTATTCCATATGCTCAGACAACCTGAATTATTTCTGTGTCTTCAGTTCATCTATTTGTTACCATGCTAATGGATCCTGCACATCTATTGCTTTCAAATATCCAAAGGATACTATATAGTTTAATATTTGGGGTGCTAATAAGTACTTTAATATCTAAAGCTGTTACTTTCAGATATGGGAATTCAAACCCTTACCAAAATAATTTGGCCATATTTGGAGCCAGGTAGAGACCAGCTCTGTCAAAAGATATTAAGCAGATATCTCAGAATTTTAAAGTAAAATAATTTCATCAAAATGGTGATGTGGAAGGTGAAGAAATATCTATATTATAGTAGAAGATCAAAACACATTAGATTCCCATTATATATTAATAGTACAGATATATTTATACCACATAAAGTAAAATACACAGGGAGTAATAGGTTGCTCATTTACTTCTTCAAGAATGCAACCTATTTTCCTAAGTGAAGTTTGGAGATACAAATGAGTATAATGTAATATACTGGTCATGGTCCACGTGCAATGCATCTTAACTGTGCCTGGTACAGATATTAGTGTTTTAATCTTGTGCAAAACACTTCTCTGATGCTCAGGAGGGAGATGAACTAGATCACTCTTCCAATATGTGAGATATTACAACAACCTATGAGACAAATCTTCATTTATTTAAAATACATAAACACTTTAGACACAAGGGGCCTCTTATGCATTTATTGTGTCAGTTTATCAACTGCAGGTAACTAGAAAGACTTTATGCTTTATTTTGGACTTATTAAAATATGTGTTCACCTATGCTTACTTTTTATTTATTTTTTTTTACTTCGCATGTACCTGGGGCATAGGACGAATATTAGCATATCTTCATCATTAATTAAAAATAATTATATAATTTTCCTTAAGTTTATATGGAAATGCAGAGGACCTAGAGTGGTGAAAAATTTTTATAAACGACGAACAAAGTAGAAGGAGTAACACTAACTGATTTCAAGACTTATTATAATGGTACAGTATTTTTTTAAATGATAGTTATTAAGGCAGAATGGAACTGACATACAGACCAATAGGCCAATAGAAAAAATACAGGTTCTAGAATCATTCTCACACATTAGAAAAAGGTTATTTTTGACCAAAAAAAAAAAGTGTAAAGGCATTCAGTAGCTGGAACAATTGATATCTACAAAAAGAAAAGAAAAGAAAAGAAAATCTGCCTTACATCCTTATTTCACTTCATGTACAAAAATTAACTCAAAATGAGAAATGGATCACAAGTAAAAACTACAATATAAAACTTCCAAAATAAAAAATCAAAGACTAATTTTTGTAACTTAGGTTAAAAAACATTTTATAGATATGATGCAAGAAGAAATGTCCATAAAAGAATAATAAATTGTACTTTATTCAAATTAAGTGCTTCGGAAAACACTTTTTAAAAGAATCAACAAAGTTGTTGACTGGAAGACAATTGTTACAAATCATATTTCTGATAAAGGACTTTATCTAAAAATAAGACAATATAAAATAAATGGGTAAAAGATTTGAGCACATCCTTTGAAAGATTTAACAGTCTCTTTAAAAGTTAAACTTTTCACAAGAGGTAGGCATTCCCCAACTAAAATCTACCCAAGATAATTGGAAACATATGTTTGTATTGACTTGTGCATAAGTAATCCTAACAGCTTTACTTGTACTAGCTAGATTCTACATGCAAACCAAACATTAAAAAGTGAATTTATCAATCCATTAACAAACTATAGTACATCAAGAGAATTAAATACTATTCAGTAATAAAAATGAAGGAACTATTGGATAAATTTTAAAGTTTATTAATTTTGACAAAGAGAGCACAAGCAGGGGAAGGGAAAGAAAGAGGGAGAGAGAATCTCAAGAAGGCTCTGTACAGTGCAGAGCCCAACTTGGAACTCAACCCTACCAACTGTGAGCATGATCTGAGCTGAAACCAAGAATCAGATGTTCAACCGACTGAGCCACCCAGGCACCCTAGTGGATAAATTTTAGAATAATTATGCTCAGTGAATCATGTCACTGTATGATTCCATTTGTAGAAAATACTATTATTAGAAAATTCAAATGAGTACATAAAAAGTTTGTAAAAAGTTGATTAGTGATTTCCCTGGGAATGGGGGAGAAAGGGGAAGAGGAGAGAGATTACAAGGGAACATGTGCAAACTTTGAGAATCCTAAAAATATTTTAATCATAGATGGTTTCTTGGGCGTATAAATCTGTTAAATTTAAAAAATTTTATATTTTATATGTGTGCAATTGAACTTCAGTAGTGTTTTTTA
>NC_043712.1:40308715-40310102 GCF_006229205.1 Suricata suricatta | reverse complement strand
TGTGGATAGAAGTAGAGTATATTATGCTAAGTAAATTATGTCAGTCATTGAAAGGCAAATGTCATATGACTTCACTCATATATGGAATTTAAGAAACAAAACAGATGAACATAGAAAGGAAGGAAAAAGAAGACAAAAACAGAGAGGAGGGCAAACCATAAGAGACTCTTAAATACAGAGAATGAGCTGAGAGTTGCTGACAGGGTGTTGTGTGGGAATGGACTAAATGGGCAATGACATTAAGGAGGGCACTTAGAATGAGCACTGAGTGTTCTATGTAAATGATGAATCACTAAATTCTGTTCCTGAAATCATTATTACACTATATGTTAACTAACTTGGATTTAGATTAAAAAGAAATATGCATTAATTTGAAATATTAAAAATGACCCTAAGAGGATATAGAGGATGGGCTCCTCTATCATACAAAAGTAGTTGAATTCAGATCTATTTGACTTAGGATTGTATAATATGGCAGGCTTATCATGTGTTCCAGCTAATAAACTACCCTAAGAGAAGCTATCCTATGTTTATCAGATGCTACACAGTTTATAAAATATAACATCAGGCTCTATCTACTAAAGAAAGCTCTGGTGTCCTTAGTGCTTAAGAAAGGGTGAAATATTTCTCAATCTCCTATGGTTTGGGATAAAAATTACAATGACAAAATATTGTAATAACAACTGTGCTTCAAAGTTTCCAGCTTGGGTAGAAGCATAAGTGAAGATACTGTAAAGTCATGACTTTAAGATGTATTTGAGATAAAACAGACTTTTGCATTTGGCTAGTTTTTATGAATACTAACAGACCATATCATCATCTTTTGCAGATACCTACCAATATAAAGAAAAAAGAAGATAAAAGAACCATGTGACCACCTAGTAATGAGTAAGTATTTCACACCTTAAATACTGTTTTATTTCCATTGAGTTTTACTAAAATATAATTGACATGCCCCACCATATAAATTTAAGATGTGTAGGATAATTATTTTATTTTTGTGTATTTCAAAATAACTACCACAACAAATTAACATCCATCACATCAGATGAGTAAAAAATATGTTTTTCCTTGTGCTGAGAACTTTTAGGATCTACTATGCTCCTAGCAACTTGCAAATATAATGTGCATTCCATCCCCAGTACTTATTTATCTTATACTTGGAAGTTTATTTTTTGACCACCTTCATGCAATTTCTCTACCCTCTTCCCCTTGCCTTTGGAAACCACAGATATGATCTCATTTTCTCTCAAATTCTGTTTTTCTACCTTCCATATCTAAGCGAGATTATGCAGTATTTGTCTTTTTTGTCTTTGACCTACTTGACTTTGCATAATGTTCCCAAGATCCATCCAGAATGTCACAACTGATAGGATTCCCATTTTTT
>NC_043712.1:40291653-40308615 GCF_006229205.1 Suricata suricatta | reverse complement strand
CACTGGGCCAATTCTGTCTTCCATATAAAAGCAGCTCTTTACATTTTAGTCAAAGGTTAAGAATAGCTAGTAAGACAAGCTCTTAGAGCAAAATAAAAAAAGAAAATGTTCATGTATCGTGCTCCTAGAAAGAATGGTAAAGCTACAAAGAAAAGCAAGATATTTTTGTTTTCTTTAGTCTACCCTAAATGATATAACAGCTCACAGACTGAAACACATCCTACTTACCTATCATGACCTGGGATTTTCCATTCCCAGCTCCATTTCCTACCATAGAAACAATGCTATCTGTAAGGTAACCCATTCATTTCTGATACTGATAATTAATTATTACTAATTATTACCAATAACTATTACTTATATGAATAGAAAATGAATTACCACTAAATACATGAAAAATGGAGAGGGAAAGCAGAACAAGTCCAATAAATAAACCAACCATCAAGAAAACATAAACTAGAAATAATCAGAAATTCCAGAAGACTTCACATATATAAAGTAAAAATAGGCTTCTCTGAATAAAAGAACAGTTGTTCTTCTTTTCCATCTTTGTTATCATCACCAGATCTTGACACTTTTTCTGGGTCTCTAACAGTGCCTGGCAATGCATGTACTGATTTTCTTCCCATCTTTGCTCTCTAAATTCAATGTAGTTAAAAGGGTTAAGAAATATCACACTGATTAAAAAGTGGCAAAACCTAACCATATAATAGTAAACAAAGTAATCCATTCATCAAATATTAAGCACCAGTTGTATGTAATACGTTTCTAGGTTCTATGGATTCATCAGCATAAGAAAAAATTATTTCCTTCAGGGAACTTACATTCTAGTGAGAGAAAACTGAAATTATCCACTGGTTTAAGTTCAAAGAATAAAAGTAAGATAGGTAATCTGAAGAGAGAAAGGTGTTATATTCTGATCATGTTCTCGGGGCCAGATGTTTCAGATAAAGTAATATTTAGCATTGACTTGACCACAAAGTTTGTGTATGATGAGTAAAGAGATTTCCAGGCAGAAAGAACCGTCAACATAAAGATTATAACAAAAAAAATCTTGTTCTGGTCATATCCAATGGATAAGGAGCTGAGATGGGTAATGGAGAATTAAAGTAAGAGCTGAGTCAGAGAGATGCCAGGGAAAGATTGTGTAGTACCTCCTGGGACCTAGCTTTGAGAGTCCATTGTGGTGGGGCAACAATAAAAGCAGGGGAAAAAAAGTCAGACTTCCACTGCAATAATCCTTTTGAAATCTGGTGCTCAGATTTTGGAACTATTCTAAAAGAAAGTTGACAGAATTCCATGTGGTGTGTGAAAGAAAGCAGGTAATTACTATTATTTGTCTGTCATTCTTTGCTGTACCTATGGAACCAAACTCTTAGGTATTAAAGCTACCTTGGATAATATTCACTTTAATTCTCTGAGATTCTCTATCATTAATAACCAGAGTTTCAGATAAAGCAAATTAATTCTATACAATATATCCCAAACCCTCAGCTAGTATACCTAGTAGTTTGTAGAGGCAGATGGCATCAGACTATCTGACTTCAGGTCCTGAAATCTTAAACTAAATTACAACAAGGGAGTACCCCAATCTGGTAACAAAATGCCACCTATTAGGCACTTTACAAAGACACCCCCGTTTAATCATCATTATGAAGCAAATAAGAGCAAACCACTAACTTAGGATAGTGAACTTATCAAAGTCACATACACTTCAAACATTAATGATTACATTTTTGGTTTAAAGCAATATAAAAAGTATTAATGGAGCTGCTACAAGAAAAAGAGGGAGATGCTATATTAAGAAGTTTCAGGAAATGCTGGCATAATACATTTTCTTGACTGTAGGATTTCTTGTAATAGTTCCATAAATATTGTTATGATACAAAGAAGTTTCAGCATGTGAAGTTTTTCAGACTTGCTTATCCATATTCTTACATTTAGAAATTCTGATTTTTAAATATTTTCCCCTGTCTATCTATCTATCTATCTTAGAGACAGTGAGAGAGAGACAATCTCAATCCATGCCCAGAACACATCTCGATGTGGGGCTCTATCCCACAATCCTGAGATCATGACTGAAGCTGAAATGAAGAGTCATAAGCTCAACCCAATGAGCCACCCAAGTGCACCAAGAAAGAGAATCTTAACTAGGCTCCAAGCTCACTATGGAACCCAACTGGGCCTCAATTACATAAACCTTGTATCATGACATGGGCTGAAATCAAGAGTCAGACACTTAACTGACTGAGGAACCCAGGCACCCTAATTTTAAGGATTTTCTATCACATTTAAAAAATTATATATACTGTAAGAGTAATGAACATTCCAAGAAACTGATAAGTAAAATTCCTTGGGAATTTTGAGATCTCTTGGAAGAGAATTTATGGACTATGGATGTGTTCAGACATCCTATAGAAGAATTTCAACTGCATCATTCTCCTTGGAAAGAAATAGAAAACAGTCCAACTTGACAAACAGTGGAGAGGGAAAAGAAAATTGCTATAATACCTACCATCTGTATCCAGTATATAACACTACCAAATGTAATATTTTGCTTCCTCTATGAAATAAAAACTGGCTATGTTCACTGACTCATAATTCTTGTTATTCAGCAAGTGGGTCAATCACAAATATCTATCTTTATTGTTTGCATGAACTCAAATATTTTAAGAAGTACTGAAAGTTAAGTCACTTATTGATAGAAAATGAACCATTGATATTTTTTACCAAACAATCATTTTGATTCTATAAGCCACAACAGACAAAACCACATTTATAAAAATTTTGGGGATTGGTATCTACGTTTGTGAGGTAGGAATATTTTCACAGGATGATGAAAAGATCTAGGATTGTTCAGCTACTAAAACAAAATGTTGATTTCTATCTACGACTAACTGATAATATTAAAAACTGGTATGAAATCATCAGGCTTTGCTAGTTACTAGCTATGAAACATTAAACAGGTGAGTAATAATAGTGCTTGTCTGATAGGGCTTGTTATGAAGTTGATTAATGATGATGAAGGAGGAGGAGGAGGAGGAGAACAAGACAAGAAGGAGGAGGAGGAGAAATAGGAGGAAAAGAAGAACAAGAAGGACAAGAATTTATGAGAGTCTATGACATATAGTAAGTGGTATGAGTATCATATTTGGTAAGGTATCAATTTAAATTATTGATTTAAATTAAATTTAAATTAAATTAATGTAATAGCCCTTGCTAATATGTATACCAACTTAGAAAAATTTCATTGTCCATTTCTACTTAAAAATAGAATACAGCATTAGGATGCAGAGATGATAAAATTGCTTGTGAATGTGCTACTTATACCTTGAATCTAACAGGAAGGCATAGACACAAAAGAGGAGTAATATTAGCCTAGTTTTGAATCATATGACTTGTGATTTGATAATGAAACTAGCAGTGGCCCCAAGTATTGGATTATATAAAGTCACTTTCAAATGATGCATAATCCAGAGTCCCTTTGAAGTATGAGTTAGAAATGTAATCAGCAGTTCTGTCACACACATGCCCTGATACCTGGTAGCAAGGTGAATCCATAGAAACAAGTCCTGACTTCTTTTTACATGCTTTTGAATCCTTTTATTTCGAAGTAAAGGAATCAAATTAAGAAACTGGTGATGCACATAAGGTTTTAATTCATACATATCTCTATTTCTTTTTAAGTTTGAGAAGGTAATTTAAAACATAAAAATACATAACACTAAAATATCTCAGGAAGTGAAATTAGACAAACTAATATTTGAAAAATATTGTATCTATTGGGTGTTTTAGTACACCATGTTCTGAATTGGCTTAAGAATTTTCTAAAACTTGATAAATATAATTCCTTCTAGATAGACTGAAACACATACACACCCATGTGTGCACACACATGTGTATGCATGCACACACACAAAGTCTAAGTTTCACTTAATGATGATGGCTTCCAGTCTTTCCCTAAGGCGGAGCAGCATAGAACTGTATTTTTAGCTCAGCCCCTAAGCATTACTTTTTAATATGGAATGGAATATGGAATACTAGGAGACTTACAATAGTATTTTTCAAACTGTGAATTGACCCATTTATGGGCTATGATGGAGAAGTGGGTCATAGGATTAAGTTAGAGGGCTAGGTAACAGTATTTTCAAAATAAGATAGAACAAAACAGCAAAAGCCAGAGTGCATAGCGTATGTAAGCATGCGTGCTATCTCACGAACACTTCCTTTATGTGCTTAGGTATGTTCAAGTGTGCACATATACAAAGTTATTAAACCATATTTTATATGCTATGCATAGTTATTTAGAATTGATAGTAAATATATGAGAATTTGTGGATATATTTTAAGGGACTCATATGCTCTAAAAATAGTCTTCAAAATTCTCTGGTTATGCTCACTTTCTGGGAAAAAGTACTTTGATCTAATGATTATGAAAAAATGTATTTTTAAAGCCCAAAAGACGGGTAAATACAGAAAGATGGTGACAGAGTAGGAAAGCCCTAGATTCACTCATAACATACATACAACTAGGTAACTATCAAATCACCCTATACCTCAGAAATCTATCTGAAGACTGGCAGAACAAATTTTACAACTAAAGGTAGAGAAGAGGCCACATCGAAGAAGGTAGGAAGTGGAGATGCAGTTTGGGAGAGAAGCAGATCATGGCTACTGTGGTGAGGAGGAAATGTAGTCGCTGACAAGGGTGAGAAATGGACTAACACACAGGGGAGCTCAGAGGAAAAATGAATCCCCATCGCAATTGGCTCGAAAGTGATAGGGCTGAATTTCCTGAGTTCTTGCAACCACTGTGACTTAAAGCCTCAAGTTCTAAGTGTCAGTGGACTTGGCAGAGAGAGCCTGGAAGCAATGGGGCTATTCTAGGACTGAACCAGGGTCACCAGTCCATAGACACACAGTGTGGAAACAGTGATCTGAAAAATGTCTGGGACAAAGAGTGGAGAAGTTATTTTCTCAGAGGATGTCCCAGAGAATCAGCATTCAGGAGAGACTCCTCTGGGAACAAAGGAACTGAGAGCCACCATTTCATCCCCTATCCCTCAGTGCAGGGCCACCTGAATGGAAAAGCATAGCCCTGACACTCAGTACCTAGCTAGCTTACACCAAGTCCCAGCCTCTGTGCTCTGGTGGAACTGTACTTCTCAGTCTTGCTTGCCTCAGTCCCAGCACCCTTGGCCCCTTCTCCAGAAGACTGGCCCAAACCCCTTACAACATTGCATCTCCCAAACTGAGAATTTTTGTGAAGCCTTGGGTCCGGTGGCAATGGCTATAGGTCTCATTTGGCAAGCACACCAGAGCACACCCTGTTAAAATTCCTCATGTTAGCCTGACACCCTCGAGGTCCATCCACTTTCCTATAAATGGCCATAGAGAAGGACAGATACCATATGTTTGCACTCATAGGCCTAACAGGAGAATAGGAGAAACCTAATGGAGGACCATGGGGGGAGGGGAAGAGGAAAAGAGTTGGGGAGAGAGAGGGACGCAAAACTTGAGAGACTATTGAATGATGAAAATGAACTGAGGGTTGAAGGGGAAGGGGGAGGGGGGAAAAGAGGTGGTGGTGATGGAGGAGGGCACTTGTGTGGAAGAGCACTGGGTGTTGTATGGAAACCAATTTGATAATGAACTACTTTAAAAAATTCATCATGTTGCCATATTCAGTCCAGGGACCAAACACTGCCCACAACAAAGAGAGCCTCTGCTCACAACTGGCCTCAAGGATAAAGCAGCCAGGACACAACAGCAGAGTATGTCAGCACACAGTGAAGACACTCCCTGAAGTGCCAGGACCTGGGAACAGGTGACACTACACAGCAGGACACGACAGGGCTTCTCTCTCTAAGGCTGACAGGAAACATGTCTGACTTTCCTAACACAGATGGATAGGCACAGAGATAGACAAAATGAGAGGACAACAAAATTTATTCCAAATCAAAGGAAAGGACAAACCTATTGCCAGAGATCTAAGTAAAACAGATACATATAACATGCCTGATGAAGTATTTAAAGTAATGATCATTAGGATACTCACTGGACTTGAGAAAAGGATGGAAGAATCAGGAGACATTTAACAGAAAAGATACAAAAGAACCAGTCAGATTTGAAGAGTGTAATAAGATTAGAAGCAGTCTTGATGCAATGAACAGCAGGCTGGAAGAAGCAGAGGAATACATAAATGAGCTAGAAGACAGAGTAATGGAAAGTAATCAAGATAAACAAAACAGAAAAAAAAATGATACAAATGAGAATGGACTTAAGAAATTCAATAACTCCATCAAACAAAATAACATTCACATTATAAGAGTCTCAGAAGAAGAAGAAGGAGAAAAGAGGGTAGAAAGTTTGTTTGAAGAGATAATTGCTAAAAATGTCCCTAATCTGGGGAAGGAAACATTTATCCAGGTCCAAGAGGCACAGAGAACCTCCAGCAAAGTCACAAAAGCAGATACACACCAAGATATATTGTAATTAAGATGGCAAAATCTAGTGATAAAGAAAACATTTTAAAACCAGCAAGACAAAGAAGATAGTTACATACAGGTGAAACTCCATAAGGCTATGAGGGGATTTTTCAGCAGAAACTTTCCAAGCCAGAAGGAAGTGACATGATATATTCTAAGTGCTGAATGTGAAAAACCTGCATCCAAGAATGCTCTATCCAACAAGGCTATCATTCATAATGAAAGGAGAAATAGAGTTTCAAGGCACAGAAACACTAAAGGAGTTCATGACCACTAAACCAAGAAATATTAAAAGGGACTCTCTGAGTGGGAAGGAGACCAAAAGTGACACTACGGAGATAGGCAACAACAAAGGAGTAAAATAAGTATTTTTATAAAATGTCAGTTGGAAAACACACAAAATAAAAGGTTGTAAATCTGACACTATATACCAAAATGTGTGGAGGATAGGGGAAAAGAATGGGCTCAAAATTAAATGTCCATCAGTTTAGTACAGACTGCTATATGCTGAAGAGGTTATATACAAACCTCATGGCTCTCATGAATCCAATACCACTAATAAGTGTACAAAGAGTAATATTCCAAAGATATCACTAAAACCCCCCAGCAGACCATGAAAGAAAAACAAGAAAGGATCAGAGAAAATCTCTAGAAACAAACATGGAACAAGTAATAAAATGGCAATTAATGCATATCTATCAGTAATTACTTATAATGTAAATGAACTAAACACTCCAATCAAAATACACAGGTGACAGAGTAGACTGAAAAAACAAAATCCATCTGTATGCTGCTTAAAGAGACTCATTTTAGACCTAAAGACACCTGCTGATAAAAGTGAGGGGATAGAGAAACATACATCATGCAAATGGACATCAAAAGAGAGCCAGTGTAGCAATACTTATATTGGAAAAATAGAAATTAAACAAAGAGTGTACCAAGAGACAAAGAAGGACACTATTTAACAATAAAGGAGAATCCAATGACAATGACAATTGTAAAATAGTTAAGCACCCAAATACACAAACCTGTTAAAATCAAACTTAAAGGAACTAATCGATAGTAATACTATAGTAGTAAGAGACTTTAACACCCCAGACAGACAGAACAAGGAATATCAACAAGGAAATAATGGCTTTGAATGATTCCATGGAACAGATGGATTTAACAGATTTTCACAACATTCCATTCTAAAACATCAGAATACATATTTTTTTCAAGTGCACAAGGAACATTCTCCAGAGTATATCAGATATCAGACCACAAAACAAGCCTCAACAAATTAAAAAAGATTGAAGTCATATCATTCATCTTTCCTGATCACAACAGTATGAAACTAAAGGTCAGCCACAAGAAAAATTTGGAAATACCACAAACACATGGAAGTTATATAACGTGTTACTAAATAATGAGTAGGTCAACCAGGAAATTAAAAAAAATAAATTAAAAATTGAAACCAATGAAAATAGAAATATAATGGTTCAAAACCTTTGGGATGCAGCAAAAGTGGTTCTAAGAGGGAAGTTTGTAGCAATGCCGGTCTACTTCAGGAAGCAAGAAAAATATGAAATAAACAAACCAACCTTATACCTAATGGAACTAGAAAAAGGACATCCAACAAAATCTGAAACCATCAGAAGAAAGGAAATAATCAAGATTAAGGCAGAAACAAATGATCTCGAAACAAAACAAAACAAAACAATAGAGCAGATCAATGAAACCAGTATCTGGTTCTTTGAAAAAAATCAATGAACTTGATAAAATGCTAGCTGGACGTATCAAGAAAAAAGGAAGAAGAATTTAAATAAATAATAAGTGGGAGATGAGAAATGACCAACGCTACAGAAATACAAAGGATTATAAGAGAATATATGAAAAACTATATGCCAACATACTGGAAAAACTAGAAAAAAATGGATGAATTCCTAGAAACACAAACACTAACCATAAAACTTACACAGGAAAAGGACAGAAAATCTAACATACCAATTACCAGCACAGTAGTTGAATCACTAATTAAAAAGCTCCCAACAAACTAAAGTCCAGAATCAGATGGCTTCTCAGATGAATTTACCAAACATTTAAAGAAAATTTAATTTTTAAACCTATTTTCCTCAAACTGTTCCAAAAAACAGAAATGGAAGGAAAACTTCTATATTCATTCTATGAAGCCAGCATTACCTTGACCAAGACTAGACAAAGACTCCACTAAAAAAACTATAGGCCAATATCTCTAATGAACACAGGTGCAAAAATCCTTCAAAAAATACTAGCAAACTGAATCCAACAATGCATTAAAAGAATCAAACACCATACTCAAGTGAGATTTATTCCTGGGTTGCAAGAGTGGTTTAATATTGGCAAATCGATCAATGTGATACATTACATCAATAAGAGAAAGGGAAAAAACCATATAATCATTGAAATAGATGCAGAACAACCATTTGACAAAGTACATCAATTCATGATAAAAACCATCAACAAAATCTGTTTAGAGGGAATATACCTCAACATCACAAAGGCCGTATATGAAAAACTCACAGCTAACAGAATACTTAACAGAGGAAAACTGAGAGCTTTTCCTCTAAGGTCAGGAACACGACAAAATGTTTAATGCTACCACCTTTATTCCGTGTAATACTGCAAGTTGTAGCCACAGCAATCAGATAGCAAAAAGAGATAAAAGGCATCCAAATCCATAAGAAACAATTACAACTTTCACTATTTGTAGATGACATGACTCTATATGTAGAAAACCTGAAAGTCTACCAAAAAAATTGCTAGAACAGACAAACAAATTCAGTAAACTTACAGGATACAAAATCAATATGTAGAAATCTGTTGCATATCTACATGCCAATAATGAATAGCAGGAAGAGAAATTAAAAAACATCTCCCTTACAACTGTACCAAAATAAGTAAGATACCTAGGAGGAATAAATCTAACCAAAGATTTATTCTGAAAACCATAAAGCACTGATAAAACAAACTGAAGACAACAGAGAGATGGAAAAACACTCCATGCTCATGGATCTGAAGAACAAATATTCTTAAAATGCCTATACTACCCAAGCAATCCACATATTATTGCAATCCTTCCTTATCAAAATACCAACAATGTTTTTCACATAACTAAAAGCTTGTAGGAAACCAAAGAAGACCCCAAAGAGCCAAAGGAACCTTAAAAAAGAAAAGAAAAGCTGAAGGCATTGCAATTCTAGACTTCAAATTATAGTAAAAAACTGTAGTAATCAAAACAGTATGGTACTGGCACAAAAAGAGACACATAGATCAATGAAACAGAAATAGAAAGCCCAGAAATAAACTTATAGCCATATAGTCAAATGATCTTCAACAAAAGAGGAAAGAATATCCAATGAAAAAAAGACAGTGTCTTCAACAAATGATGTTGAGGAAACTGGACAGCAACATGCAAAAGAATGAAACTGGACCTTTTTTTTTTAAGCCAAACATTATAATAAATTTAAAGTGGATGAAAGACCTAAATGTGAGACCAGAAACCATTAAAACCCCAGAGAAGAACACAGGCAGCCACTTATTTGACCTCAGCAATAGGAACTTCTTACTAGACAAGTCTCTAGAAGCAAGGGAAACAAAAGCATACATGAACTATTAGGACCTCATCAAGATAAAAAGCTTCCGCACAGCAAAAGAAACAATCAACAAACCTAAGAGGGAGTCCATGAAATTAAAGAAGATATTTGCACATCCCACAGCTGATAGAGTAGTATAAAGAACTTATCAAACTCAACACCCAAAAAATGAATAACCTAGTGAAGAAATGGGCAGAAGAGATGAAGAGACATTTTCCCAAAGGAGTCATAAAAATGGCTAAGAGACATGAAAAAATGTTCAACATCACTTGTCATCAGGAAATACAAATTAATACTACAATAAGATACCACCTCACACTTGTCATAATGGCTAAAATTAACAACTTAGAAAATAAATGATGTTGACAAGGATGTAGAGAAAGGGGAACATTTTTGTATTGTTAGTGGGGATGCAAACTGGTATACTCACTCTGAAAAACAGTATGGAGATTGCTGAAAATTTTTAAAATAGAAATACCCTATGATCCAGCAATTCTCTGCCTTGCTTGTTTGAGCTTCAGCAGAATTCGAAATGGCTGGCGGTAAGGCTGGGAAGGACTCCGGAAAAGCCAAGACAAAGGCGGTTTCCTGCTCGCAGAGAGCCGGCTTGCAGTTCCCGGTGGGCAGTATTCATCGACACCTGAAATCTAGGACAACCAGTCATGGACGTGTGGGCGCGACTGCCGCTGTGTACAGCGCAGCCATCCTGGAGTACCTCACCACAGAGACATTTGAATTGGCAGGAAATGCATCAAAGGACTTGAAGGTAAAGCGTATTACCCCTCGTCACTTGCAACTTGCTATTCGTGGAGATGAGGAATTGGATTCTCTCATCAAGGCCACAACTGCTGGTGGTGGTGTCATTCCACACATCCATAAATCTCTGATTGGTGTTTATCCAATATTTATCCAAAGGATACAAATATACTGATTCAAATATGCCAATATGTTTGCACATGCATATCCACTGACTGATGAATGGATAAAGAAGACATGCTATGTATATACAATGAATAATATTCACCCATCAAAAAGAATCAAATCTTGCCATTTCCAATGATGTGGATGGAGCTAAAGAGTATTATGCTAAGTGAAATAAGTCAATCAGAGGAAGACAAATACCATAAGCTCTCACTCATGTGTGGAATTTAAGAAACAAAACAGATGAACAAAGGGGAAGGGAAAAAAAAAAGGAAAGCAAACCATATAGTCCTAACTATAGAGCATAAAAAGGATTGTCAGAAGGGAGGTAGAAAAACTAAATGGGTGACAGTTATTAAGGAGGGCACTGTGTTGAGCACTGGGTGTTATATGTAAGTGATAAATCTGCTCCTGCAACCAAATATTACACTGTATTTTAGCTAATAAGAATTTAAATAAAAATTTGAAAAAAAGTTTCTTTTTAAAACAACTATTTTGTGTGTTACATTTTAATTTATATTTCTAGGCTTATTATAATAAATATAAGCATACTAAGTATATAATGAGGATGGTGGCTGATAGAAAAGGTGAAGGAAAGAGAGATGAAAGATTACCAAAGATTCAATAATGACCTAGAAAAATGAATATATTATGAACAGTAATTCTCTGCAAAGATTTTATATCACTATGGTTTTCAGCATATATACAATATTAGAATAATTTTATTTAAATGTGCAAGTAAGAAAGTGAGGCTCGATATAGTTAAGATATTTTGCCATGGGTCACAAAATCAGTAAGTGGTGGATCCTGATTTTAATACAGCTCTGACTCCTAATCTCTTCTTGCCATTGTGCATGGGAAAATGAAAGCAGCATCAAGAATTCTCAGTTCCACTTCTCATTTGCAGGTAACTTTAGGATGTGAAGTATTGGCTTCTCTCTTATCTAACACCATCCCACTCTGTGGACTACATTGGATGTGTGGGATTATTGTAGAAAATCAACAGCCCTGTATAAGAGGAAATTTCCTTCTATAGTTCCACCCAATTTATTCTATTACATCAAAACTCTAATAAAACAGGATGATCAGGCAGCATTTGTTAACAGGAGTGATGAAATGAAGCTGGAAACGGTATACATAAACAAGCAAATACTGTTTTAACACAAATTTGGGTGGTAGCAGTATGAGTGACTTGGGCAGACATCACTAGAGTAACAGATAACACATATATTGTAAAAATACACGTGGCAAAGATCAGATCTAGGTTAAAACAACCAATCTCTGGAGGAATAATAGATGCTGTGGAGCCCTTCTTAGACCCCTCCCCTTCAAGACTGAAGAGCTTACTTCTCCAGCTGCTGTGAATGCTGCTGTCTGATGGCTCTCAACTTCCCGCCCCCTCTGGAAGTTAGGTTGGAGAGACTGCCTGACATCGCTGTGGGCAGCCTACATTCAATGATTCATAGCTTCCAAAGCATAAAGGCCTGGTACTCTTGCTGTAACAAAGAGTTACAGGATGGGTACACCTAGCTTTAGAAATTCCTTCTCCAATATACTGTCACCTGAGGCTTTTGTTGAGACTATATTGCAACCTGATATTTTTCTCTGCCAAATCCTGATGCTTCTTTCCCTTCTTTTCTACAGTGAAGATTTCCAAAACACACTCTAACAAACTTCCTACAATGTACATTCTAGTTTGTAGTCTGTTTTCTGGGGAACCCAAGCTTCAAAAAGATCTACAACAATCTGAGTCCATATCCATTGTCGGCTAACAGGAAGCCCACAGAGATTAAGGGAGCAAGGCTGATTGGACAGATGGTCACACTCATTCAAAGATTAAAAAGATGGAGGTATTGAGCAGCAAATACTCAGTGAGGGGGGAAAAAAAGCTCTTGATAGTGATTAAGTCAACTCAGATGATGCCACCAGTGATAGGAAGAAAAAATGGCTTGCAAAGATGTTCACATTTTAATCCCCATCCCAGAACCTGTGTGTACTTACCGTAATGACAAGGAACTTAGGAGATATGATCAAAATTAAGGATCTTGAAATGAAAAAATTATCCTAGACATCCAGGGGGCAAATTTAATCACAGTGATCTTTAAAAGAAGACCACCTTTCCTAGCTGTAGTGAGAAAAGACGATGCGAGAATGGTCAGAGATCCCATATTGCTGGATTTCAGATCCAGGAAAAAGGCCAATTGCCAAGAAATGTGGTTAGCCTTTAAGAGCTAGGAAAGGCAAACAATTATATTGTGCCCTAGAATCTCAAAAAAAAAAAAAAAAACCCCAAAAAACCCAAAACCAAAAACCAAACCAAAACAAACAAAACAAAAAAAAAAACACACAGCTGTGCTGGTAAATTAATTTATATCTAATAAAATCTCTTTTACAATTCTAATCTACAAATCTATGAGATCATAAATTTTTATTGTTAAAACACCATTTTTGGTATTTTGTTATAGAAGCAATATTGAACTAACATATATTCAGTACCAGAAATGAGACGCTGATGTAACAAGTATCTAAACCTGTGAAAATGGCTTTATAATTGGGCAATGGGCAGAATCTGGGCAAGTCTTGAGGAGCATAAGAGAAAAAGGCTAGATTTCCTTGAACAAACTGTTAGTAAAAATACTGATGTAAACTACTCTTAGTGAGGACTCAGAAAAAAAGTGAGAACTAGGTCTGAGAAAACATAAATATTCTTACAGAATCCAAAATCATTGTGAACAGATGGTTAGTAAAAATATGGACATTAAAGGAACAGCTGGTAAAGGCAGAGAAGGAAATGGGGAATGTGTTACTAGCAACTAGAAGAAAGAAACTCTTTGCTGTAGAATGGCAGAATTCTTAGCAGAATTGGTTCCTCAGATATGGGGAGAGTAGAGCTAGTAAATGATGACATTGTGCATTTAACTGTACAATTTATAAGCAGAATGTTGAAGATGAAGCCTAGTTTCTTGCTACTTATAGCAAAATGGTAGAAAGGAGAGATAAATTAAGCAAGAACTATTAAACAGACAAAAACAAACATACAGACTTGGATGATTTTGGAAATTCTCAGACTATTCAGACTGAAAAAATATCACTAAAATTATGAGAGTCACCATTAGTAAATCATGGTCCAGAGGAAAAATCCAAGCCTGGGGGCTGTACCACTTTCTGCTAATACCTCAGAAAAGTCAAAACATCATATTACACATTCATACTAATCAATGACTCTTTAAGGAGATTAAAGTATTGTCTCACATATAAGCTCAACCTAGCTGGAGAACATGTAGAAAGCTTTAGCATTATCCTTAGGCCATGTCTACAAAAGCCAAAAATAGAGATGGGATATTATCTAGGAGAGAACTGTGGAAGATCTTGTCTAATGGAATGAACATTCATAACATGCACAGGAGTTCCACAAGAGTCTTCAGAATTTTAGCCAGTAGGAACACTGCTGGCTAGGAACTGAAAGGACTAGAGAGACTGCAATACTAAATCAAGTTGATAGAACCACATATTTCTGTAGAAAGAAAATAGGCTGATAAAATGCCTCAGATGCAAAACATACAATTCATAAGAAATAGAGAATGCCTCAGAGGGCAGAAGGGAGAACCCAAGTAGCTGAGGCACCTAAGAGTAACCCCAGGATTTCAAATCTAGTGGGATTTTTTCACCTGGATTTTGAAATTTCTTGGAACCCATGACACGTTTTCCTTCTGTTTTTCACTTTCCAAAAATTTCTATAAAGGTTGTCTTATGCCTGCCCTGCCACAGTATTTTAGGAACATATAACTTGCCTCTTCAGTTGAATACATACATAGATCTAGAGGAGACCCCAGAAAAGATTATTTCCAGAGCATCATTCTTATGTCTTTTTGATGATTTACATGATGGGTTTTTGGAATTTTGAGCTAATGAGATTTGGTAAGATTCTGAATTTTGAATTGATGATGTAATGGGTTGACATTTTTTAGAATGTTATGATCAGGTGAATATATTTTGTATGTGAAAGAATATGAGTCTTTGGGGGCAGAAGGTAGACAGTGATAGGCAATATCATGGACCCCTATATATGCCTACATCTTAGTCACTGGAAGCTGTAACATGTTACCTTACGTGGAAAAAGGGACCTTGCAGATATGATTAATATTAACATCTTGAGATGGGAAATTATATTAGATTATCCAAAGGTGACCCATCTAATTTCAGGGGTTCTTAAAAGACTTTTTCTCAGCTGAGGTCATAGTCAGAGAGAACTGTGACTTCAGGATGTTCAGAGAGATGCAGTAGGCTGGCTTTGCAGAAGTGGGCCCAAACCAATAAATGTAGGTGGCCATTAGCAGCTGGAAAAGAAAAGAAAGTGAATTCTCCACTAGAACCTACAGCAAGGAATACAACCTTGCTGACATATTGATTTTTATCCCAGTGAGATCTTTGTTGGACTTTTCATCTTCAGAACTATAAAATAAATTTGCATTGTTTGAAACCATGAATTTTGTGTCAATTGTTCTATCAGCAATAGAAACCTAATATTTTAGGAAAATAATCTTCTATCATGTTGATGGTAATTGTCTCTTAGGCAGGTTATTGCTTCCTATCTCTAAATGTTTTCATTTTTTTCCCAACTGTTTTCTTCTTGACTTGGATTCTCGAGGATTTTTTTCCTCAAATGAACTTTCTGATTACTAATTACGTATATAGCTGCATTTATCCTATTAAATTAGTCATTCTATTAAAGTTTTAAACTATTTTTTAATTTACTTATTAATTCCTGATGAAATTTGTGTTGTTCTTTACCTGTTTTGTAGAGATAATGACCATTCACATCTTTTTAAGAGTATGGACTCGAGTTTTAAAATTTTTACTCTCTATTCCTGAGTCGGATTTTGTTTGCATAACTTGTTCCATTTTCAAATGGCTGTGTTTTTGATCTTGTTTTTCTCAATTGTCAGGATATAAGGGTTGTTTCTCATATTTTTACGTGGATACTAGCCCTTTATCTGATATGTCATTGCAAGTTCGTCAATAGAAATACCTGGTATATGTTTTCTAATCAGGCATATAGTCCTATTTTCCCCAATAGTTCTTTGTTCTAAATGAGCATTAACAGCAAATTCTATTAAAGTAGTTTTTAAAATAAGTTTGAAGTGCATGCCAACTAACAGATTTTTCTGTTATATAGCAGTCAAAGTAGGCATCAACTAATTTCCAAAATAAGAAGGTAATAGTATCTCAGTAAATTTCTATTATGGATAGGATTCTTTATATTTGAAAAGTCCAGCAATACGTTATTTTCTGTAGATCTTATTTTATTTTTTTAAAATAGTTTATTATCAAATTGGTTTCCATATAACACCCAGCGCTGTTCCCCACAAGTGCCCTCCTCCATTACCACCACCTCCTTACCCCTCCCCCTCCCCCCCTCAGTTCGTTTTCAGTATTCAATAGTCTCTCAGGTTTTGCATCCCTCTGTCTCCCCAACTCTCTTTCCCTCTTCCCCTCCCCATGGTCCTCCATTAGGTTTCTCCTGTTCTCCTATTAGACCTGAGTGCAAACATATGGTATCTGCCCGTCTCTGCCTGACTTATTTCACTTAGCATGACACCTTCGAGGTCCATCCACTTTGCTACAAATGGCCATATTTCATTCTTTCTCATTGCCATGTAGTACTCCATTGTATATATATACCACATCTTCTTGATCCATTCATCAGTTGGTGGACATTTAGGCTCTTTCCATGATTTGGATATTGCTGACAGTGCTGCTATGAACATGGGGTACATGTACCCCTATGCATCAGCACTTCTGTGTCCCTTGTGTAAATCCCTAGCAGTACTATTGTTGGATCATAGGGGAGTTCTACTGATAGATTTTTGAGGAACCTCCATACTGTTCTCCAGAGCAGCTGCACCAGTTTACATTCCCACCAACAGTGTAGGAGGGTG
>NC_043712.1:40260527-40291553 GCF_006229205.1 Suricata suricatta | reverse complement strand
AAATTGCTGCGTTCGAGGACAAGGAGGCTGTTTCCTACTTTCTCCTCGAGGGTTTTGATGGTTTCCTGTCTCACATTCAGGTCTGTCAGCCATTTTGAGTTTATTTTTGGGTATGGTGTAAGAAAGTGGTCTAGTTTCATTCTTCTGCATGTTGCTGTCCAGTTCTCCCAGCACCACCTGCTAAAGAGGCTGTCTTTTTTCTATCGTATACTCTTTCCTGCTTTGTCAAAAATTAATTGACCGGGGTGCCTGGGTGGCTCAGTCGGTTAAGTCTCTGGCTTTGGCTCAGGTCAGATCTCACGTTCGTGGGTTCGAGCCCCGCGTCAGGCTCTGTGCCGACAGCTAGCTCAGAGCCTGGAGCCTCCTTCTGGTTCTGTGTCTCCTTCTCTCTCTGCCTCTCCCCCTCTCATGCTCTGTCTCTCTCTGTATCAAAAATAAATAAAACATTAAAAAAATAATTGACTGTACATTTGTGGGCCCAGTTCTGGGTTCTCTATTCTATTCCATTGGCCTGTGTGTCTGTTTTTGTGCCAATACCATACTGTCTTGATGATGACAGCTTTGTAGTAGAGGCTAAAGTCTGGGATTGTGATGCCTCCTGTTTTGCTTTTCTTCTTCAATATCACTTTGGCTATCCGGGGTCATTTGTGGTTCCATATGAATTTGAGGATAGTTTGTTCTAGCTTTGAGAAGAATGTTGGTGCAATTTTGATGGGTATTGCATTGAATGTGTAGATTGCTTTGGGTAGTAATGACATTTTCACAATGTTTATTCTTCCAATCCATGAACAGGGAATGTTTTTCCGTTTCTTGGTGTCGTCTTCAATCTCTTTCATAAGTTTTCTGTAGTTTTCATCATATAGGTCTTTTACATCCTTGGTTAGGTTTACTCCTAAGTATTTTATGGTTTTTCATGCAATTGTGAACGGGATCAGTTTCTTGATATCTCTTTCCACTGCTTCATTATTGGTGTATAGGAATGCAACTGATTTCTATACATTGATTTTGTACCTGCAACTTTACTGAGTTCATTGATCAGTTCTAGAAGGGTTCCAGTCAAGTCTATTGGGTTTTCCATGTAGAGTATTATGTCATCTGTGAAAAGTGGAAGTTTGACTTCTTCTTTGCCAATTCTGATGCCTTTTATTTCCTTTTGTTGTCTGATTGTTGATGCTAGGACTTCCAGCATTATGTTAAACAACAGTAGTAAGAGTGGCACTCCTGTCAAGTTCCTGTGAAGATCTTATTTCTCACACATGAGAACTTTCTCTAGGTAGAAGTTAGGCACTTGCTTTAGAAAGACAATGTTTATGAGATATTCAGTTTTAGACACAGCTTTAAGAATATGATATGTTTTATGTAGAAATGGGGGTGTCAAAATTTTTTGCTTGCTGACATTTTCTCCATCTTATGTTGTATGTATTAGGCTATGATGCTTTTCCTTTGGTTTTTATTTAATCTCCTTTGCATTCTATATTTCATAATTCTTTAATTTTCTGGTTCAGTAATGGCACCATTTCATTTTATGGAAACATATTCTGTCATTGGAGAGGAAGTAGAGTGTTTTTATTTAGTTTGCATAGCCACTGTCTAATGACATTAAAAGAATATTTTTATTCAATAAGCTGAGGGCCTGCTAAATGCTATGTGTCAGTTTTTGAGTGACTGACCTGGTATTTGACCTCATATTCTCTGTTTCTGTCTCCAGATCTCTAATTTCTAACCAGAAACAATCCTCCACTTCATCCCAATCAATGCCATTGAATTCAACCCAAAACATTCTAAATGCCTACAATGTGCCAATACTGTACAAGTACTAAAAATACAGAGATGGCTAAGACAAAGATCCTAGCATCAGTCAATTCATGGTTTTGTACTTGGAATGTAGTAAAGAAGGAAAATAAGGAAAAGCAAAGACTCAACTAACTTACTATACAATATTGCCTAAGATTGTTCTGGATAGGCAAATTGAAAAACAAATTTGTTTCAAACAGAAAGAGCATTTACTATGAATTACCCTTTATATGTTAGAGAAAATAATAAAAACATGAGTCTTTTTATGTCTTGATAAAATTTATAAAATATTGAGTATTTGAAGTAATATGCAAATGATAGAAATAAACTTACTCATATATACATTATAAGGTTTAACTTTTTTAACCTATCATCTACCTGTCAGAGTTAATTTCCAAAAAGGAAGCAGGCTAAATAACAAGGAGTGTTATTTCTAAATAAAATGAATTAAATATATTTAGGAAAATCAGTGCTTAATTGTCTAATTTATACCTGGCCTCTCTCAGTATAACTAGTATTTTCAAAGCTTCATGAAATATGTGAGATCTTAGCACTTACTCGCCACTCTAGTTTTAGAGAAAGTGAAGTTGAAAAAAGACTTATCTGGGGACACACATAGATACAAAAAGCATAGCCAATCCTATTCCTTAAATTGTTTCACCTAATTCCTCGCCTTAATGGAACATGAGGATGGGGATTCTTATAATTCCCCCTTTGTCCTTGAGGGAAGCTTTTCCTTTGGTGTTATGGGAATACAGCATTTCAGTCTATTATTATGACTCCTTTAAGAAAAACTCAGGAAAAGAAGCTCTGGACAGTAATAAAACAAAGGGAGCCTGAAGAAGTTTTACTTACATGTAATCAAATTTGTTTCATTAAGGGCCCAAACTAGAGAGTGTCTAATAAAAACAATGGGAATTTTTGGTTTTTGACATCTATCATATTGAAAGGCATACTGCCAATGGTCTCCCCATCAGAATTTATGCAGGAAATAGACTCACAGCACACAGTGCAGCCTTATTTTTCGCTCAGGTGACTCTGGTTCCAAAGTAAAAGAGGTGGCTGAGAAAAGTGAGATATGATTATGGACTGAATGTAATTAGCATTTTTTTCATGGAATTCAATGCTGATTAAGGGAAAGGACAATATTAAGAGATACATTTACATCCCCTATAGGAATTGAAGATCTGAGAAAGGAAAAACATATATGTGTGTCTTTTGTAATGTATATACTTAAGCTACTACAGATTCAAATTACATTTCAGTAGAAAATCAGCAGTGGGCAAACACCACAGACATCATAGCTACAGACAGGATCTACCAGAGGATACTAAGAGTAGCAGGCAAAAAATTGAGAAGAAACAGATTATCATAGTTTCAAAATACATACCCCAGTATATTTACTAACTAAGGATGCAAAGACAGTAACTTAGCAAATCAAGTGATCAAAATTAATATCACCAGTAAAAAGGCACAGTGACATTATTTTTGATTATTTGATATTCATGCCAGTCATTGATAACTTCAATCATAAGAAAACGGGCAAGCTCAACTTGAGGGACATGCTACAAAACAATCAGTAGTATTATTCATAAATCTCAAGATTACAAAAATAAGTAAGACTAAGAATTGTTTCAGATTGGAAGATAAAGGGGAGGGCAGGGAAGGGGAGGGGAGGCGTGGGGAGGGAAGGGAAAACAGCAACAGCAAAAATGCAATGTGGGCTCCTGCACTAAATCTTGAAGTGGAAAGAGGAAGTTAGTGAAAGAATCGGTGAAGTTTGAATGGGATCTGTAGTTTGATTAATAGTATTGCATCAATGTTAATCTCCTAGTATTGATAATTTTACTATGATATGTCAGATGTTAACATGAAGAGAAGCTGATTAAAGAAATCTCTGCACTACTTCTGCAACTTGTGAGTCTGCCATTATTTCAAAATTAAAAGTTTAAAAGCAATCATTTCAGCATGAGAATACAGATTTTGAGATAATACGCTGTCTTCACCCAAGTTCTGAAACTGTGTTGATTTTATATATATATAAAACACTAGATTTGGGGACGACAATGAGACCTCTATGGGAAATGGATGAGGGAAATTGGGGAAGATATGAAGGCTTTTGCAATCAGGTATATAGTTACACTTGGCATTCTTTATCAGAAATGAAATCTTGGGGGCACCTGGGTGGCTCAGTCAGTTAAGCGGCTGACTTCAGCTCAGGTCATGATCTCATGGTTCATGGGTTTGAGTCCCGCATTAGTCTCTGTGCTGACAAGCTCAGAGCCTGGAGCTTGCTTGTGATTCTGTGTGTCCCTTTCTCTCTGTTCCTCCCCTGCTCATGCTCTATCTCTGTCTCTCAAAAATAAATAAGTGTTTTAAAAAAATTTAAAAAAAAAGAAATGAAATCTTGGTGTTCTAGAAGAATTGGATGGGAGGCAGCATGGGGTAGAGCATAAAGAATTAATAACATAGAAACTGTAAGTTTCAGAGGCAGACCAGTCCCTTTTCAAATCCCAAAGCTTCTACCTGATAATGGTGTGACCAGTCTAACTATAATTTACTATTACAATATAACCACTACTACCACTATCACTGTATTTTCCCCTTCCTCATCCTCTTCTCTTTTTGCCTCCTCCCCCTCTTCCTCTTTTAAGTAGTGATAACAACTTATTTTACAGGCTTCCCAGATATTAGTGAAATAATGTAAATACTATTTGCCTAAGAGCTATTAACCCATTCTAGTTAAAGCCATTCATTTCTTATTAAGCTAACATAGCATCATCACATGAAGTTTAAAAGAAAAAAAATACTTACATTTTCATTTACCACCAGGTATGTGTAGTGTCTAAGGTTTATGGCTACATATTTCTAAATGGTTACAATTTTACTGTATCATTTTTATCTTGGATGTTTCCCACTTACTGCTTATAAATTTTATCATGTTGCTACAATGTGTTTAAAATAATTATTTCCCTACAACTGAATATTTATATTGATTCTGTTTTTCTAACTATTGTAAGCCATGAATGTTGTATTTCAAATTGTTTCTTTACTTGGATTATTCCTTTTTATAAAGAAATGTGCATTAACATTATACTTTTTGTGAATTTAATAGTTAAAAATTAATTCTTTTTGTAAACTTATTTTTACCTCCTTTATCAATAATTCAAGACATAAATCTTACATCACTTAAGTTTCTTAACATGATTATCAAAAGTACTTATCCATCAGTGTCAGAGCACAATGCCTTGGCATGATCTTTGTTTCTAAACAGGACCAAAAAAAAAAAAAACAAAAAAAACCCAAAAAACAAAAAAACCAAAAGCAAACAAAAATAATTAAAACAGGACCACAACCCAACCCTGGTGCAGAGAAATGTAGAACCACCACTGTTGAGATGTAAGAAGCATGACAAGTGCTATGCAGATGCTAGTTCTCATTAGTGTTAATATTGGCTTCTGCTGTAGGGAAAAATTAACTCTGTCGATAATGCTTACTCTCATCCTATTAGCCCTCTAGTGTAGATTGCCACTGGTGGAGGTGGGCAAGAATATAAAATAGATGAGGTCTTCTAAATTATATGGTGAAGCCCATTATGGTCTACTTCATTTTCCAGTGTTACTGAAATCCAAATTACTCCTTGTTCGATTATGAAATTTTAAAAAATATATTATTTAAAAATTTTATAATGTTTTATTTATTTTTGACAGAGAGAGAGAGTGAGCGAGCTAGCACGTGCATGAGCAAAGGGGGTCAGATAGAGAGGGAGATGCAGAATCTGAAGCAGGCTCCAGGCTCTGAGCTAGCTGCCAGCACAGAGCCTGATGCGGGGCTCGAACCCACGAACCGCGAGATCATGACCTGAGCTGAAGCCTGATGATCAACCAACTGAGCCACCCAGGTGCCCCTAAAAAAAACTGTTTATTTTTGGGAGAAAGAGAGCACAAGCATAAGCAGGGGTGAAGCAGAGAGTGGGCGACACAGAATCCAAAGCAGGTTCCAGGCTCTGAGGCTCTGAGCTGTTAGCACAAGCCAGAGGTGAGGCCTGAACTTCTAAACCAGGAGATCATGATCTGAGCCAGAGTTAGAAGCACAACCAACTGAGCCATCCAGGTTCCCCAGTTCTTTAAATTTTGAACATGGACTACTTTGGCCTTTTTTCTTGATCCTTAGGTTCTGCAGCTTTCTGGCTTGTAATTATACTCATTTATCTCCTACTATACTCTTAATTTTATGTCCTGTTGACTTTGTTTACATTTATGATCTCTGATTCATTATGATCTAAGGGTCTTTCTTTTGCAGTCTCATCTCGTGTCTTGGTTCCTTGTTCAGCAGTTACGTCATGTTACCACCCTTGATCCAGTATGAAAAGGTTAAAGACTATGGGCATAATGAAAATTTGATACCTTAATTTTTTTGGAGAATATCATACATTTATCAGCTTATTAGAATAAAAGATTAAGTAGGGCATATGCTACAAACCTTGAACTGTCCTCAATCTGGGAAGGGAAAGGGAAGCACAACTTCCAAGTGACAACTCATGCTACCATGGAGCACCTGGGTGGCGGGTGGATTAGTTGGTTAAGGGTCCAACTTCAGCTCAGATCATGATGTCACTGCTGGTGAGTTTGAGCCCCGTGTAAGGCTCTGTGCGGACAGCTCTGAGCCTGGAGCCTGTCTTGTATTCTGTCTCCATCTCTCTAGACCTTCCTCTGCTCATTCTCTATCTCTTTCTCTCTCAAATATAAAGTAAAACATACATTTAAAAAAATCTCATGCTACTACTTTTGACAATATTAATAATCAAACTAACTTCACAGTTATTTTATTATGATGTTAAAATATACATAACATTAAATTTATCATTTAAAACAGTGTACTATATAGTTCAGGGGGATGGAATACATTTTATTCACATTACTGTATAACTTTTACCATCATTTCCAGGATTGTTCATTTTCCAAAATTGAAATTCTGTACCCATTAAATAGTAACTTCCTTTTATCCCTGTTGCCAGCCCCTGGCAATGACAATTCTACTTTCTGTGAATTTCACTACTTAAGCTTCCTAGAATATAGAATTTGTCCTTTGGTGACTGGCTTACTTCACTTAGCATAATGTTATCAAAGTGTATACAAGTTGTAGCATGCATTGTAATTTCTTTCCTTTCCAAGGCTGAATTATTCTCCATTGTGTGTATATACTGCATTTTGTTTGTCCATTCATTCATATATGGACACCTGAATTGCTTCCACATTTTAGCCATTAATGCTATTATGAAGATGTTGTTTACCTATCTGAATCCCTGCTTTCAATTGTATTGGATATATTATCTTGCCAATACCCAAGACTTGTCATTTGCTGCTTGTTTCTTGCAAATAGTCAACACTTGTTATTTTCTGTTTGTTCGAATAGTTTCTAAAATACTAGTCATCCTGGGGGACTGGGTGGCTCAGTCAGTTGAGCATCTGACTTCCGCTCAGGTCATGATCTCGCCATTCATCAGTGCTAGCCTCACACTGGCCTTGCCCCTGTTGGCACACAGCCCACTTCGGATCCTCTGTTCCCCTCTCTCTACCCTTTTGCCTCTTGTGCTCTCTCTCAAAAATAAACAGTAAAAAATAAAAATAAAATAAAATAAAATACTAGCCTTTCTAATGGATGTGAGGCAGCATCTCATTGTGGTTTAGATTTGCACTTCCCTAATTATTAGTGATGTTGAGTGTCTATTTGTGTGGTTACTGGTCTTTTGTATATCTTTAGAGAAATGACTATTCAAGTCCTTTGCTCAGTTTTAATTTTGTTTGATGTCCACTCTAGGTTTAATAATGGAAGTTTTAAACTTTGAATCAATAGGCTGAGGTGAGGAGAGATGTGATCATGAGCTCTGGCTTTGATCCAATATATTTGGCTATATCTTTATATTTTACATGGGAGGATAATGTAAGCAAGCTGTTACTCTATAGAGAGTACTATATCAGAGTTGAAATAATGGATTACAAAGACTCCACAGGTTATAGGGAAATGACAACATCTGGAAATGCCCCAGCCCCAATCTGAGCAGATGGTTCTTCCCAATGGGAGATAAAAGTAACTATTTTCCTTATATAAGCCATCTGTCTGGATAATCAGTTTCATCAACTAATAAATAAGGCATTAAAAGGGCTGAGAAATTTGCTAACTCACATAACAGGAAGAAGAAAAGAACTAAGATTTGCCCAATCAAAAATTACAACATTCTGAGACATACATGTAGAATATGAAATGGGATATACTTTTGTTGACTTTCCTGAAATATTCCATGCAGGTAGCTGAATTGGTAAAAAGCAAATCAAGAGATCAAACTAGTCTGTGATGACAAATATGACTTGTTGATAAGAGTGTATATTATAAGTGATTCCAAGAGCAAATCAGGCATGAGAGGCAAATCCTATGTTCTTATGATAAAGTAAAGCTCGGTGTGCCTGCAGGTCTCAGTCAGTTAAGAATCCAGCTCTAGATTTTGGCTCAAGTTATGATCTCACAGTTTGTGAGATCAAGCCCCACACTGGACTATGCATTCGCAGAATGGAGCCAGCTTGGAATCCTCTCTCCCTCTCTCTCTGCCCATCCCTACATGCAATTTTGCTTTTCAAATGAACATTTAAAACAATAAAATAAAATGAAATAAAGCTTCAAAAATGGTGTTCAAGAATGGTGGTAATTGTATCATGCCTTTACGTTAACCCTTGGTTCTATTATTGGTTAACCCCCTACTGACTGCTCACCAGCCCTCTTCTCCCCTCTCTGTATGCTCCATCCTTTTAGAAACGTAACTTCCCTACTCATGTTGTTGCACATGAACGAGCACACGGTGATGCTGGTGTCAGCCCCAAATGACCTGCACTTTAACTAAGTGACACACCCTCTCATTTTTCCAAAGCCAGCTCAAGCATCTTCTCTGCACACAATTATTTCATCACCCAAGAAAGTTGATAATGTCATCTTAGCCTCCTCACTGTCTAACAGGCATAAACAGAGCACCCTTTTCTCCACTGAACTTACTCATTACAAAATGCTGACTCCCAGATTAGAGCATGATGACATGAGGAAATCAACTGTATCCTACTCACCTATATACTCCTAGTTCCTGGAAATAAAACTTGAAAAAAATTTGTTAATGAACAAAACAGTTTGGAAATACTATTGGCAAAATGAGAGTCTGCTTTAAAATGTCCCATCAATGGTTGTTTTAATAAGACTTCAATTCCTTTTCATTGACAATAAAAAACTATAAATAAAATTCATTATTCTCAATTGCTAAGCACATTGGAAAAATAAATGTCAATTTTTAAAAAATGTACCTTTCTGGAGTTAGAGGTGCTGAGTTCACAAATCTTAATCGTGGGGCTTGGTGTTATTTTTTATAATTAAGATTTGCTGGAATCTGTAATCCAACTTTAAATGTGAAATGTTAAGGAATCACAAATCTGTATCATTTTGTGTCTAATAGTGGAAAAGCTCCTTTCTGCTGATTAAAGGGGCTAATTTGTTAGTTTCATTAACTATTTTTACTCACAGAAAATGGAAAGACCTAATACTCATTTCTGCTGGCTAGTTAGCAGTACAGCTACAAGCTTAGTTCACTCTCTGTCCCACCCAAACTTCCTGGAGCCAGCCACATGGGTGGAAGGCCATGCTTTGAGCAAAGCTCACACATCACTGTGAAGGGAACGATGTTATACTGTGTGAAAATAAAGGAAACCTCATTTAAAATGGATTTGGAAAGCCCTGAAGGGGGAGCTCTCATGCACACGCAGAACTCCACAATGAGCACAAAGAAGGAAGATAAGAATTACCTGTCCATGGAGGACATCTCCCATAGGAGTTTCTTCTCCTGCTTTTAAGGAAAAAAAAGAAAGACTCCCCTTCCTGCCCGGCAACACTGTATTAATCACCACCTGCAGCCAATGAGAACCCGCCACAACCTCAAAGTGCTGTTCTTCTCCAGTGAACTTTTGTTTAAAACAAACCTCCTCAATTTCCTGAAAATGTAATAAAAGCGGCACTCCCTTTTGTCTCTTTGGATTTGCCTCTGGTTGGCCAGAGCTTGCTTATCCTGAATTACAATTCCTTAGCTCTTCCTGAATAAACTCATTTTGCTGGTCTAATAACTGGCTATTTTATTTGTAAGGTTAACACCAGCAAAAGTCACGCACCTTTCCTTCCCAAAGCAGCTAGTTCTTGATGAGGTTATCCCTCTCTCATTCTCTCCTACATATATAATAACTGCACTTTGATACCCACCTTTGCCAAAGGCGTGCAGAGTGGCTTTCATCTTTTCCTTTTTTGTATATCATCTCCAACATTTACCCCAGTCTTTTTGTATCTGCTCACTCATTTTTTTTCTTCAGTAATATTCTGATTAGTGAACCTCTTACTCCTCGCAGCCCTTAATAATGCTTAAGGGAATGTGCCTGGAATGAATTTTATGTCGGCTTTCTTTATCTAAGCAGGAAAATCCTTTTGAATCCTTTTCGGTGCCCAGTCCCCTTAGCACTGCATTCTAGCCCTGCTGATGGACTACTTCCTGTCTGCAATCACTAACCAGTGTCATTCAGTCTGGGTTCTATGCATTTAACTCACGCTGTCTCATTGTCCTGTCCTCTTAATTTAAATGCTTGTCTCCTTGCCTCTCAGTCTAATAGCTCATTCCTTCTCCTCCCCTATTACCCAGCATTGTTTCTCCATCATATCACTTGCAATTTCCAGGATGACATATTTTACTTCAGATCATAGCTCATTTAGTCTTTTTGCCTGCTGGTATGCTAATAGCATCTCAGGCTAATCATTAATTTCCACCCTGTGGTTTCAATAATTCCATCCATGTTAAATCTTGCATAGAAAAATTGTTTTAGGTTTGGCACCTTAACTTAGTCTAAGGAAAAAAATGAACCTAAAGATGTTGAGTCATTGCCAGAGGCCCCACTGGTCAAGGAGGCATTATTATTGCTCACGTAAAGACTTCTAAAGGCTGGAAGAATAAACAATTTTTTTAAAAAACAAAGAAGTGACTATAAATCTGTTGCTTTATGTGTGTTTAATCCATGTCTTTTGAAAATAAAAGTCTTTTACAAAATTATTGTTTATGTGACTCTGCAAATAAATATATGTTGGGTATATAAAAAGCATCAAAGGGAAAGAAAAATCATAAAATATTAGTGCTCAAAACATCTTCAGAGATAAAGTTCAAGCTTTTCATTTTTACAGATCCGAAATCTGAGGCCATGGAGTTTCAAAGATCTGTCACAAGGTGCACAATCTGAACACTAGGATTATTGGGGGGGGCGGGGGGGGAGGGCAGGGACAAGCCCTGGCTAACTGACTTTCAGAGTCTGAGGCCAGAGAAGAAACCTCTGGCTCCAGGTGCGCTGCTTGGCTAGACCCTCTTCTCCCCTCCCAGGCTCCTGTAAGACAGCACCATTCCTTCTCGTGGCGCATCTCCGCACGGTTACGCCTGTTCAGTCATCCTGTCCACCCCAAGCAGCTCTTGCTACGAGGACCTAGTCTGCGTTTGGGAGAACCACCAGGAAGAAAAGTAATGGACCTGGAAGCTGGCTCCAGTGAGCAGACCAGGGAGTCCTAGAGTACGGGGTCCTAAAGTCACGCTCTAGAAGGGCAAAAATAGGGTCTAGCCTGGCTCATTTGGAGACTTTCTCTCTCTCACACACACACACACACGCACACACACACTCATGCATGCACACAGGCACGCATGTGCACACACATGTCCTATTTTCTCTTAATTTCCCCCTTACCCTAATTGTTTAGGTCTTTATCTTGCCTGTTGTTGGATACCCTCAAATCTGTTCTCCTCTTCCCCTCCCCTATCCCCACCGTACCAAATATCTGATATTTGCTGTTATCTTTCATACTTAATTTCAGGGCATTAAAATACTGTTAGACACTCTATACTGGGCAGTGAGAGGACAAAGACAGTCAACTAATGATTTTCTTTATAGAAAGATGATATGGGCAGATTGAGGGCTCATCTATTTCCTTGGAGAACTTCTCTATACCATTATTTAGAAGTTAGTTTTATTGGGTTATTCATCGTCTCCATAGACGAAATTACCTTTATCATACCCAGGGAATATAAATATGGGTACCAGCATTCTTAATCCTAGAGAATGGCTGGAAGTCCCACCGTTCTGTATGCTCAATTTCCCGGAACCCTTGTGTGTTTTGCAATACAGCTCTTTCTGTTCTCTGCAGTGACCAGTGTTCCTGAGTCTGATGCTTCTCCAGTTCATTTTTTCCAGTTTGCTGGTAAACAACCCAAGGTTGAGATGACTAGGATGTATGGAAGGAGGAGGTAACTTGGAGGTATACCTGCTTCGTATTGTGCTTTTTACTTACTTCCCTGATTTTAGTCCTACACTTGGTAGTCCTCATTCTCACTTTCATATCCCAACAAATAATAGAAGTGCCTCTAATTCCTAAGTCTACTCAAGGTTCTGTATTATGAATTATTTTGCTTTTCATGTGCATTGTCCTCTGCTGACAATTAATAATCGACTTTCTGAATCTGCAAATGCCTCATCCACATTCTATCATTAAAAGTTTGTTAACATCCTCTATCGACACCAGTCTCTACTCCTCTTCTCTTTGTAAATTTACAATTAAATGTTTTTCATTTTTACTTAAAGTTTCAGAAGGTGGCAAAACATGAGTATTGATTTCAGCCATTGACCGTCAGATACCCTCTAGGCAGGGTAAGGAGAAGATGATTTGTTATTTATGATCTATTATTATGTGAGTTACAACATCACTGAAAAGACTAGATAAGTAGCTCTAGACTAATCCTTTCAACAACACTGCTGGACTAAACCACTAGGTAGATACAGATTGCATGATGTTTGTGATGCTAAAGAATGAAGACAATACTATTACTATTCTTTACTCCAGGACAACACTGTGTTTGCCATGAACTGGACCAACAAAATATTGGCCCCACATGTCTCCATAGATAAACAATTAGGTTCCTGGCTTGTGGGTTTCTGGTACAGCTTACACAGAAAAGCCAAACATGGCAAGTCATGCTTGCCAGAGGAGTCTTTTATCTGTTTCATGCTATTTTCTTTGCCTTCAATTGCAAATGCTGGTGCTTTAACTTGGCTAAATGGAGACAACATGCAGAATCTGAAGTGTAACAAAGTCTTGGAAATATGGCTTTCCATACACTAATATGCAGAAGGAACACTGCAAGAGAATTGCAACAGAGTTGAGGTGAGCTTTGATAAAACATTTCCACATCCGTGTTGAACTGAATTATCTTCCTATGCATTTCCTATGGGTTCATAAGTGTATACATCAGTTCTTCTCAATCAGGGGTGATTTTGCACATTGGAGACAGTCAGCCACACAGTTTTGAGTGTCACAATTAGGGTTTGGTCCTTTATCTAGTAGGTGGAGGCAAAGGAAGCTGCTAAACATCCTACTATGTACATAACAACCACCAAGGACTATCTCATCCCCAATGTCAATAATGCTGATGTCAAGAAACCCTAATTTACTGGATATAGGAAAGGGAGAGTTCATAACTATGGTTATCTCTGGGGAAGAGAGGCAAGGACTAGATTTAGGAATGTTGATTAAAGAGACAAGTCATTATTTTTTAAAATGTTATTTATTTTTACAAAGAGAATGTATGTATAATGGTATAATTAAATATCAGTAAAAATAATAAAACATCATGAATGGAAACTAAAATGTGTTAACAGTCTCATTACTAGCTTCCTGCCTGCAAAACACCTTTCAAGAATTTTGTACACCATTGGCAATTTCATTCATAGGTGTCACCATTCACAATTTCCCCTATGAAAGACCTAAGTAGTTTTCTGTTAGATCAAAAAAAATGATAAAAATAGCACTTAGGTATTAGTCTCAGTTTCCAAGTTCAAGGCAGATTTCACTGATTAATCAGTGGTATCTGATTAATTAATGCTATTACCATGCTGCTATTGGCTATTAATTGTCACCTCAGACTCTCTCCTAACATGATCCATGTGGCCACTACAAGTTGACTGGCACCTATATGAAGATGAAACATACTGTGCTCTCTTTCATGAGTAAACTGCTGCACTTCTAATATTTTTTGTCTATTTTGGTCAATATTTCCATACTAAGAAATAAGAACGATGAGAGGTTTTTAGCAACTTAAAGAATGCAGTTAGAGACTCAAGAGCATCCAGTAACTGAATGTTATTTACTCTGCTTGTGAAAGCCTAACAATCATGGTCACAGCAGTACACCCATAACTGACCATACTCTTGAACTGATCCTATTCTGTATTTCTTGGTTTCCTAGGATAGAGTTTGTAGGAAACTGACATTTAATCGTACTAGACTTGAAAGAACTTTTGTTACTGAACCTTTGGATGCTGCCTAATTGTAAGTAGACATCGCCTAATGGACAGGAGAATAATAAACAGAGACAGTCCCAGGATATAGCAGTCGAGATAACAATTAGGGAACAGTCAGAAAGAATAGAAAAGGGAAATAAAGAACTTTGATCCTGGGCAAGTTTAAATAAAGAGGTGGCAAAGCAACATGAAGGAGATTATATCAGAATAAGCAAAACTAGTGCAGAAAACTGACTGCCATTTGTCACAGGGGTACACAAACAGAATGGGAATTTACCATCAAAATGAAAATATCATCAAAATGCATCACATAGCAAGAAAGAATACAAAGATATAGAAGAAAAGTTTGAGTCAGAATTCCTAATAGAAACTTAATTTCTATACATCGAAGATAGGAAAAAAGGAGTGAGGGGTGTGGAGTCAAGTGGGCCTAGAACAAAAAAATGGAGAAAGTGACATTAGAGAGAATGAACAGAGAATATCTGACATTACAAGGAAATTATGCAATACTTCCTGAGGAGAAATATGTTTTTAAAAAAGAATTGTCTTCAACAATACATTTAAATTGGCTTTATGTGGTTCAATTTCTGAATCTTTCATTGAGGCTAAGAAAAATTATTATTTCATTTGAATAACATTGTTTTAAAAACAATTGTCTTAATATTTTTAGTATTTTTTATTACTTTGCCTTGTCATAGGACGAAAGAAAGGAATTTCTTAACAAAGTATAAACAGGACATTTGAACTTAAATAAAATGTCATTTATCAAAGCCACAACCACACCTGTAATCAACACCCAACACAGTAGACAAAACACATGTCTATGTTTGCTTCCCACAATGTTAATGACTCTAGTCTCATAGGGTATTTAAGCTAACCTAGACTTGAAATTCCTTCAATTGGCACTTTTTTTTTTATTATTTCCCTTAGTACTTCATTTCTGGAGTGGACAGAAAAGTAGATGGGAAGAAAAGCTGGATGACCCAAACTTGCCATCTCAGAAATAAAAGCTAGGGTAGTGGTATGAAGTAGATGTAAGTTTAAACTTGCAGTGTTTTTCAGACAATCACACAATGATGACAATGTAGGAGGAAATGAGAGTAAGCATAAAACCAATAGGGTTAGCAAGGTTAGAGCCGACCAATATTGACATTGATTTTTTTTAACACAGACTGATTAAACTGCCACTGCTCCATTACATACTAAGTCTTTAAAATCCAAATGACCAAATGACAGAAAGGTTGAAAAAAATTAAATGAGGAAAGTCATTATTTTCCCCAAACACCACAGCATGTTGATCTTGAAAATATAGTATTGCAAGAGAAGATAACCCTAATGTTAGGGTTCCATTAATCCAATTAGAGACTTTGTATTCCTTTCCATGGAATTTGGAGGTAACTGTATACATAAGCAAGTATAGATAGATGCATCTATTTTTCCATTCAAACTCCTAATAGTGTATGTATGTATATTTCTATTTTCAATTCTTTATGGAACTTTCCAGAAGATATCAGATAAACTGAGAGTGATTACTCAGTTTCTTGATTCTCTTATAAGATAGAATAATCTAAAACTGATACTTGTGCTAAAATGTTACTGAGTTATGGCAGAAATAATCAAATAAAAATAGACCAAAGATGGAGACAAAGGAAGCCCCAGAGCTCCCCTCATCCCATAGAAATACTGAAATTACAGTTACATCTGAAAAATTTCCTCCAGAAAAATTCAGACACTAGCTGAGCAAATCCCACACATTGGGAAAAGAAAAAAATCCAAAGGGCTAGGAGAGGCTGAAATAATCTTGTCGTAAATCCACTGCTGGCCTGATGGCATACAACCAGGAGGGGATTCACAACTCCAGCTTCTTCCTGAAGAGCAAAGGATTTCAACCCCATATCTGGCACTCCAGTTTTTGGGACTATCAGCTGAAAAATGAATCCCAAAAGTATCTAGCTCTAAAAGCCAATGGGGATTATCTCCATAAGACTTGAAAGATTACAGAAAACAAAGGTCTTCACAAGGCTGAATGGACTCACTGTGGGTATCCCATTGGGACCCATTGCAGATGTAACAGATTTAATGGCACCCAGACTTTCCATGCAAGAGGCCTATTGACTATCTTAAAAGCTGTACTCAGGGGGGTTGGTTTCTAATTTAACACACAAGTAAGGACATATTGTATTTTCTCTGGAGACCAGGCATGCTAGTGGATGACATATTTATGTTCCCCCTGTGCCTCACCCCATCTCACTGGTGCTACCAAGAAACTTGGACCTCCAGCTTTTGTGCTGCCATCCAGAAGACAAATCCCTTTTACGGCCTGGCTCTAGTAGCCAGCAGGGTGTCTGTATATGGGTTCAACAGGATGGTAGCAAACATCGTAAGAGTCATAAACTAACTGAGTGCAGAGGAATTAGAACTCTAATTACCTGTCTTCAACTGAAAGAGATATATTTGTATACTTTGAAAGCTGCTGCCTGAGGATCCAGCTGCCAACTGGTCTACACCCAGGTGCTGATTGAGATCCTCCAGGATTTGGGACACAGAGATCTTGACACCCTCAAAAACTGGGAGCCACTAAAAACAAAGAGATAGGACAGGTCAGGGATGGATGGTAAATTTCATCTTTCCAAGGCCAAGCCTTAAGCAGGAGGAGAAGTGGCCATTTTATTCAAGGTATAGGAAACAAATACAGAAAATCAAAGAAAATGAAGTAACAAGAATATGTTCGAAGTGAAAGAATAAGATAAAGCCCCAGAAAAAAAGACCTTAATGAAATGAGGATAAATGATTTACCTTTTAAAAAGTTCCATACATAGTTAGAACAAAGCGAAAATTTCAACACAGAAATAAAAAATCCAAATAACTACCAAAGAGAAAGTATAGAGCTGAAAAGTGCAATAACTCAACCAAAAAAATTCATTAAAGAAGTTCAAAAGAACACTAGATAAATTAAAAGAAAGGATCGATGAACTCAAGGACAGGGCAGTTGGATTCATCTAATCAAAGAAGCACAAAGAAAAAAGAATAAGGAAGGGTGAAGGTAGTTTAAAGAACTTATGGGACATAAACAAGTGGACCAATATTTGCATCACAGAGGTCCCCCAAAAAAAAGTAGAGAGAAAGGGGAAGAAAGAGTATTTGAGGAAGTAATGGCTAAAACTACCCTAACCTGGGGAACAGACATCCAGATCTAGGAAGACCACCAATTTCACAGAAGATAAAACCAAAGAGACCCACACCTAAGCACATTATAATTCAAGTGTTGAAAGGTAAAGGCAAAGAGAAAATCTTAAAAGCAGAAAGACATGAACAGCTTGGTTTTTACAATGAGACCCCCCTGAAGACTATTACCAGGTTTTTTTCAGCAGAATATTTGCAAGCCAGAAAGAAGTGGCATTATATTTTCAAAATGCTGAAAGAAACAGACAAATAAAATCTGCCAACCACAAATACTCAGCAAAGTTGTCCTTCAGAATTGAAGGAAAGAAAAGACTTTTCCAGAAGAGCAAAAGCTCAAGGATTTTATCACCACTAGATCAGTCATCAAGAAATGCTGAAAGGGCTTCTTCAAGCTGAAAAGGAAGGACACTACTTGCAAACATGCAAAACTATAAATCTCACTACTAAGTATATGATTAAATTCAGAATAATTTAATATTGTAATGATGCTGGGTTACTTCTTATAAATCTAGTATGAAAGTTAACATACAAGAATAGTGAAATATTTATAATATAATAATTTTTTAATGGATATACAAGATAAAAAGATATAAATTGTAACATAAAAATGTAAACATGAAAGAAATGAGTAAAAATTATACAGCTTTATAATATATTTGATATTAAGTTGTTAACAATGTAAAATAGATTGTTAAAACTAATGTTTTAGGTAAGCCCCATAAGTGACAACTTGTAATAAATACATAAAAGATAAAGAGAAAGGAACCTAAGCATACCACCACAGAAAAAATTTATCAAATCACAGTGGAAGTAAACAATAAAGGAACAAGGAAAAAATTTTTAATTACTTTATTTTTGTTTTATTTTTTGAGAGAGCATGAACATAGGAAAGGAGGGGAGAGAGAGAGAGAGAGAGAGAGAGAGAGAGAGAGAGAGAGAGAGAGAGAGAGAATCTCAAGAAGTCTCCATGCACAGGGGACATGATTTCACAACACTGGGATCATGACCTGAGATGAAATCAAGAGTTGACTGCCCAAGTGACTGACCCACCCATGTTCCCCTAGAAATTTTTTAAATAAATTGCAGTAGGTCCATACCTACCAATAATTACTTTAAAGGGACGAACTTCTTGATCAAAAGACATAAAGTAGTGGAATGAATTAAAAAAAAAAAAAAGACCCAAATACATGCTTTAAGGACACATGCAGACTGAAGAAATGGAAACAGAGATTTCATGCAAATGGAGACCAAAAGAAAGCTGAGACAGCTATATGAACAAAACAGACTTAGGCCAAGACGGTTACAAAAGACAAATAAGGTCATTATATAAAAGAGACGATCCAACAAGAGAATATAGTATCTGAAAATAGTTATGCAACCAATATAGTTGCACCTAAATGTATGAAGCAAATATTAACAGATTTAAAGGGAGAAATAGAAAGCATTACAATAGGGGTGCCTAGGTGGCTCAGTCAGTTAAGTGTCTAACTTTGGCTCAGGTTATAATCTCACAGTTCATGAATTTGAGCCCTGCATAGGGCTCTGTGCTGACAGCTCAGACCTGGAGATTGCTTCAGATTCTGTGTGTTTCTCTCTCTCTGGCCCTCCCCTGCTAGCATTCTGTCTGTCTGTGTGTCTCTGTCTCTCAAAATAAATGAACACTAAAAAATTAAATAAACAAATAAATAAAGCAATACAACAATATTGGGGATGCTGGTACCTCAATTTCATTAAAAGATCCTTCCAATATAAACTCGGGAAACATGGGACCTAAACTATAAATTAGACCAAAAGGACTTGACAGAATTCACATAACATTTTATCCAAAAAGCAGAATATGCATTCTTATGCACACAAAGAATACTCTCTCAAATACATATGTTAGGCCAGATAAAACTTATAATAAATTAAGAAAATTATAATCATAACCTCTTTTTTGATTAAAATGTTTTGAACTAAAAGTCAATTACAAAAAAAAACCTGGAAAATTCACAAAATGTAAAAATTAAAGAACATGATGCTGAACAATCAATGTTTTAAACAAGAAATAAAGAAATTAAAAATTATTTTGAGATAAGTTAAAATGGAAACACAACAAACAAAAATTTATAGGAAACAGAAAATTCTAAATTTTAAAAGGGAAGTCCATAGCAATAAATGCCCACATTTAAAAAAAGGAATACCTAAAATAAACAGTATAAGATTAAGCCTCAAGAAACTAGATAAAGAAAAAACAAACTAAAGCCCAAAGTTAGCAGAAGGGAGGAAATAACAAATATCAAAGCAGAAGTAAATAAAATAGAGACTAGAAATACATTTGAAAAGATCAATAAAACTAAGAATGGTTTTGGAAAGATAAAAGAAACAAACTTTTATCTAAATCACTGACGTAAAAAAGAATACTCAAAATCAGAAATTAAAAAGGGAGCATTACAACTAATACCACAGATATACAAAAACAAGAAGACTCCTATGAAAACTTATGTGCCAGAAAATTGAACTAGAAGAAATACATCAATTCTTAAAAGCAAACAATATACAAGACTTAATCACAAAGAAATAGAAAATCTCCATAAATATAAGAAGAATGACTGGGCCATTAAAAACCTCCCAATAAACAAAAGTCCAGGACCATATGGCTGTGGTGGTCAATTCGATGAAACATTTAGAGAATTAATACCAATCCTTCTCATACTTCTCCAAAATATAGGAGAGAAAACATATATAAACTCATTTTCAAAGACTAGCATTATTACCCTGATGTATAAACCAGACAGGGAATCTATCAGACAAGAAAATTATAGGCCAATATCCCTGATGAACAGAGATGCAAAAGTCTTCAACAAAACCTTAGCAAACTAAATTAAACAATAAACTAAAAGGACCATACACCATGATCAAGTGGGATTTATTTCAGGGATGCAAGGTGGTTTAACATCCCCAAATCAATCACTAGGATACACCAAATTAACAAGATAAAGTATAAAATCCTATGTTTATCTCAATAGATGCAGAAAATTCATTTGACAACATTTAAATTCAACTCATGATAAAAAAAATTTCAAGTAAACGGTTATAGGGAGAACATACCCAACAGAATTAAGGCTATATATGACAAGCCCATAGATTACATTATAATACTGAAAATATGAAAGATTTTCTTGTAATATGAGGAACACAATGAGGATGCCCACTCCTGCCACTTTTATTCAATATAGTACAAGGTGTCCTGGTTGGAGTCTATGGAAGAAAAATAGATAGAAGGCTTCCAAATTCTAAAATAAAACATAAAATTGTCTCTATTTGGAAATGAAATGATATTACGTATAAAAAATACTAAAGCCTCCACCCCACCAAAACTATTAAATTATTAAATGATTTTAGTATAATTCCAAGAAACAGAATAAATACAAAGGTCAGTTGCATTTTTGTATATTAATAATGAACTAGTAGAGAAATAAATTAAGAAAAAATCCCATTTATAATAGCATAAAAAACCACTTAGGGATATATTTAATCAGTCAAGTGAAAGATTTGTACACTGAAAATTACAAGACACTAATAGAAATTGAAGATGATATAAATAGAGGGAAATATATTCTATGCTCAAGGATCATATGAATTAATATTGTTAAATAGTCCATATAATCTAAAGCTATCTACATATTCAATCTAATCCCTATCAAAGTTCTAACTGTATTTTTCACTATATAAAACAAACCATTCTATACTTTGTCTGGAGCTATAAAAGACCATGAAGAGCCAAAGTATCTTGAGAAAGAATGAAGCGTAAGGTATAACACCTACTGATTTTTAACAATATTTCAAAGCTATAGTAATCAAAACAATATGATACTGGTATAAAAACAGACACATCTATCAATAGGAAAAAACAGAATACTCCCAAATATACCAACACATACATGGTTAACTAATTTATGAGAAAGGAACTATGAATATGTAATGGGGACAGAATAATGTCTTCAATAAATGGTGCTGGGAAAATTAGACATATTCAAAGGAATTAAAAGAAAATCTAAAATAAACATTATCTTATACCATATAAAAAAAACTAACGCACAATGCATTAATGGCTCAAATGTAAGACTTGAAATCTTAAAACGCCAAGGAGAACACACAGATGGTAAGCTTTTTGACATCAATCATGACAATAAGGTTTTTGTACTTGACATCAAAATCCAAAAATTTTTAATTTTAACCTATTTAATTTATATTCACATTTTTAGTACTCACAAGATTTACTTCCAGGAAAATTTCTAATAGTGGTGTTTTTATTAGCTAGATCAAACTTAATTATTTTTTAATGAAAATATTTTTTAATGTATATTTTTGAGAGAGAGATCAAGCATGAGTGTGGGTGGGGCAGAGAGAGAGAGAGATAGAGAGAGAGAGAGAGAGAGAGAGAGAGGGAGGGAGGGAGGAGACACAGAATCTGAAGCAGACTCCAGGCTCTGAACTGTCAGCACAGAGCCTGACACAGGGCTTGATCCCAAAAACCGTGAGATCATGACCAGAGCTGAACTTGGATGTTTAACCAACTGAACCACCCAAGCTCCCCAAAAGTTAATTCTAAAATAAACACAAAATCTATTAAATTCTCTTCACACCCACCATATCCTTATCTAAACTGTCTAGTAACGTCTAGTTACGTCAGCATACTTCTAAACTTACTGTTTTGCAATTTATTCTTTACACTAATACTAGGACAAAAAACTTTTTAAAAAGAAGTAAATAATAATAAATTACATCTTTGCTTCAGATTCTTCAGTGATTCCTAGCAATAATTAATATAAAACTCAATATCTATATGGGCTAAAAATTTTGTATTGTCCATACTGTCAAGCTTATTTCAAGCTATTCCCTATATCTTTTGATGAAATTAGATTAATGTCAATTCTCAACACCTAAACCCTACTTCTATCTTCCAAGTACAGCTTTAAAACCTAGAAAGAATCAAAGAGGAAAGCAAGGGAGAACTAGCAAAGGTAAAGAAAGAAAAGAAAACTTATTAGGAACCCAGGATTAGAAGAACAGCACAGCAACATAACATCTTATGAATCCTATACAATAAGATGACCTAATTTAAACCAGCATAGCAACTGAAGACCATTCAGGTAGACTTATTATCCCACCAGACTGAACTATAATGCTGATGGAAACTTTGTATGAAATAAGCACTTTCTACAAATGGCCTGTGATCCTGAAAGCCTCTTTATCCCCTGGGTCTGAGACCCATTTCTTACTGAGAGGCACTAGGATGGAATGGCATCAGTGGCAAGGGGGATTCCACTACAACAACTGCTCAACACAGAAAGCCTCTTTATATCCATGAACTTGAGAGTCTTAACATTCACCCAGAGACACAGCAAATCATGCAAGAGGACAGTATGTCACCATCTAACAAATAGCCTGGCTCGGGAAGCCTCTTGGTCCATTAGGATCTTATAACATCTCCCTCAGTGAAACAAATGAGATATCGATGACAAGATTTCACCGAAACGACTAACCTGGCTTGAGAACGAGTATCGTCCCTGAAGTTCCGAATCTCCCAATCTCTGTTCAAAAACATTAGCTAGCTAGAAGGCACTTACAGAGAGGATCCAAACACAAGAACCACCTCTCCGTGGAAGCATGCTCCTTGCTCTACTTGTTGGAGGTATCCTACCACAACAAGGCCTAAATTTTACAAGTTCTCAACTTCCCCATCTTGTTGGAGGTTCTACTCCTGCAGCCAGACACCAATTTTCCTTGGGGAAATGCAAAGGTATTGTACCCTACCAAGAAGCCCAGCCTAATAATCTGCCTTTTCACCCAAAGTGTGAGACACCAATTTCCAACCTAGAGACAGCATGTTGGAAGATTACAATTGCCACAAGCCTGGAAATTCACAACTTGTATGAGAAAAGAAAATGATTTGATGCTAACACAAAGTTGAATCAGATGTTGAAATGATGACACAAGTTGTAAATCAGGCAGCATAAAATGTTTACCCAAGAGTTACAGATAATCTAGAAACAAATAGAAACAAAAATCAGAAAAACTCAGTAAAGAAATAAGTTATCTTAAAAGAATCATGTGGAAACTGTGGAACTGAGAAGCACAATAACAGAAACAAACAACTTACTTAATAGGCTCAATAATATAGTGAGGATGACAGAAAGTATAGTCATTAAACATGAGGTCAGAATTCTCAAAGAAAATAGATTTAAAACCATAAATAGAGCTTGAAAGACCAATAGCACACTCTCATTGGAGTCTCAGTGGAGAAAGTAAAAGAGAGGAGAGATAAAAAGAATATACCCAGAAATATTAACTGAAAATTTCCCAAATATCACAAAATACACAAACCTAAAGATTCAAGAAACTAAGTGAACTTCAAATAGGATAAATCTAGAGGAATATACACTGACAAATTATAGTTAAACTTCTGGAAAATAAAGCAAAGGAAAAATCATGTAAGCAATCAGATTAAAAAAATACATTACCAATACTAAGTCAATTCAAATGACAACCAGTTTTTCCTATAAAATCATCATGGAAAAGACAAACCAAACAAATAAGAAGTGGCACTCATTTCAAATGTAGAAAGAAAAGAACCATCAACTTAATTCTATATCCAGCAAGACTATCCTTAAGGAATGAAGGGAAATACATTTTCATTCAAAGAAACACTAATATGTCAATATTAGACCTATCCATTAAGAATGGATAAAAAACTGTGTTTTAACAATTATTTTTGATTAATATGATTGTTAATAAAATGATATGCCCAATTTCTATATAAAATTTTGGTGGTGCTGTGTAAGATTTTGTAAGTTAAGTAGTAGTTGACTGAATGTTACATTAGCATTGGTTAATTTGTTTTGAAATGTTTATATGGCTTTTCTTGCTGGTTTATACAGTTTGTAAATTGTGTTTAATATTTGTTCCTGTCGTCTAATATTAAGAGTAATCATTTCCTGAGTTTTACATCAGTACGTGACTCTTTAATGATATGTATTCCTACCTTGACTCTTCCTTGGGAGAGAGAAAGAATAAATGCTAGTTCTCCAGCCAGAATTATCATTGCTGCTTTTTTCTGCCTTCAAACTGCCTCCATTAGATCTGAGTAAAAATGATGCTTGCTGTCATTAAAGGCTATATTTTATACTTTTCAGTAGGTATTTTCAAATGTTTTTAAGTAGAAAGACAGTCAACTTTTTAAAATAGTTACAGTCATTTGCCTATAGACTCTGGTTATAGGAACATTTAACTATACCAAGTTACATACATGCTATGTCAAGTTTTGTTCATTTTTTTGTCACTGGTAGGCTATATTTGTTTTTAATTATATAAAAAATGTGAATAATTTTTGAGTTTAAAAACTAGTGTTGTACTGAGTATAAATTTTGCTGGTGTATATTATGATATCCATTCTTCTGGCCTGGGGTTCTTTTTAATTTTTTTATGTTGATTTTAAATTTTAGAATAAAAGCTTAAAAGTGTAAGAGGAAAAAAAAAAGAATGGATAAAGGAAATTCTTTAAACACATATGACATGATAAAAGAGGGAATAATGGAGAATCAGAAAGGATGTGGAAGAATGGAAAGCACTGACATTTTGGTATATACAATAGACTATTTTTCTCCTTGTAAAGACTATTTTTCTCCTCATTTCAATTATTGAAATGAAAAATTTAACACTACCTTATAATCAAGAAAATAAAAGTGTGAAAGTTAAAGAGATCTAAATGTAAAGGAGGTTTCACACTTTTCTTGAAGTTGTAATTGTTATTCTCAGTAGACTACTAAGTCACAGTAGTAACTAGAGCAGTCACTGTAAAAATGTATATACAGAGATACACTCAAAAAATGCTAAGTAAATCAAGATGAAATACTAAAAATCTTCAAGTAACCAACAAAAGTAAAGGGGAAAAAAAAAGTAGGACTTGAGGCAAGATGGCAGAGAAGCATGGAAGTTTTCAGCTTCTGTCATCCCTGAAATGCACATAGCTCACTTCCAAACCATTTTGCACACCTAGGAAATTAATATGAGATTTAAGAATACAATCTCCATAACTTGAGCCACAGAACTCAGCAGATACACAGTGTGGAGAGGTGAACTGGCAGAAGAAAAGCCACAGAAAGTAGGGAGCTGTTTTTGCAGAGAGGACAAAGAAAGGGAAAGGGGATGAGTGAGGTGCACCAGGATTATGCCAGAAAAGCATTCCCCTGAAAGTAGCTGGAGAGAAAGAGTAAAAATACTTACAAGAGAATGAACAAGTAATGTGTTTCCCCAAATCATTGACAGGGATAAAGGAGAGGGTATCAATACCATCAGGATTCTACAAACGGTGGGGCATAGAGTCGGAAATTCTGGAGCTCAGTACCTGGTAGTGCTCTGGTGAGGAAGCAGAGTGGGCAATGGGGAAAAGTGGTTCTTCTGCATGGAGAGCATATGGTAGAGGCCCTATGGCCTCCCCACAGGCAAAGGTCCCAGTGAACCATGGAGAGCAGCCACATTTGGTGGGTGCTGAGACAAAGACTCTAGAATGATGAAACTTGGTGCTGGCTCTGTGTTGTAATTTGCCATAATCTCTGATACTCTGCCACTGTGCAGTCACACAGACATTTTCTGGAACAAGCCAGCACCTGCTATTGCTCAGCAAGATCCTCCCCCAGAGAGTTGGTGTGGGTCCAAGACATAGGGGTCTCTGAAGTGTGTGGTATTGAAACACAGCCACATCTGAGAGGTGTGACCTGGAAGGCTGATGGCTGGAAATGGACATGGTAGAGGTGGTGAGTAGATGGAAACCTGAGACAGCGGGGTGCTTGATTGTGGGTCAGTGAGAGAACAAAGTTCCAGGGCCGGACACTGGGAAGCTGAGTGAGGCCATTTCTACCTCTCTGTCACATGTGCATACATGTGCATGTGCACCACACTGATTCACCTCAGTAAGCTAAGCAGTGCCACTTAGTGGAGAACTTTTTTATTCCAATTTATTAAATATATTTTTAATTATTAAATTTTCAGTACTTTTTAAAATTTTCTTTTATTTCCTTTTCCTATTTTATCAAGCTTTTTTCAACAAGCAAACCAAAACGCACTAGGATCTAACTTCCTTTATTTGATTTTTTATGTTGTTTCTAAATTTTTTATTTTTAAATTTTACTTTATTAAATTTTTTCTTCCTCCAAAATGACAAAATGAAGGAATTCACCTCAAAAGAAGAACAGGAAAAATTTGAAGCCAGGGACATAATCAACACAGATATAAACAAGATGTCTGAACTAGAATTTGGAACCATGGTACTAAGAATACTAAGTGGGATTGAAAAAAGCAGAGAATACCTTTCTGCAGAGATAAAAGAAGTAAAGTCTAATCAGGACAAAATTTAAAATTCTATAACCAAGATGTGATACTGAATAGATGTCACGACGGCAAAAAAAGATGAACCAGAGCAGTGAATCACCAATATAGAGACAAAATTATGAAGGACAGTGAAGCAGGAAAAAAAGAGGGAAACTAAGGCAAAAGAGCATGATATAAGACCTAGAATACTCAGTGACTTATTAAAAAGAAATAACATTCTAATCATAGGAGTTTCAGAAGATAAAGAAAGAGAAAAAAAGGCATAAATTTTATCTATATGAATTATAATGGAAAACTTGCCTAATCTAGGGAAGGATACAGACATCAAAATCCAAGAAGCACAGAGAACTGCCATGAGATTCAACAAAAACTAATCATCACCAAGGCATAACATAGTCAAATTCACAAAATACACAGACAAGGAAAGAATTTTGAAAGCAGCAAGGTAAAAGACTCCTTTAACCTATAAGGGAAGACAGATTCACAGAAGACCTATCCACAGTAACTTTGCAGGGCATAAAGGAGTGGCAGGATATATTCAACATGCTGAATCAGAAAAATATGCATCCAAGAATTCTTTACACAGCAACACTGCCATTCAAATAGAAGGAGAAATAGAGTTTCCCAGACAAACACTAAATGAATTCATGACCACTAAACCAGCCATGTAGAAATTTTAAGGAGGACTCTTTGAGTGGAGAAAACATGAAATAAAACTAAACAATAAAGGCCAAAAGCAACACAGACTAGAAAGGACCAGAGGACATCACCAGAAACTCCACTCTATAGACCAAATTCATATCTTTCAGTACTCATTCTAAATGTCAATGGACTAAACACTCCAATCAAATACATAGGGAATAAGAATGGATAATAAAATAAGACTCATCTATATGCTGCTATAAGAGACCCATTTTAGACCTAAAGATAGCTGAAGATTGAAAGAAAGGCAATGGAACCATCTATCATGCTAATGGTTGACAAAAGAAAGCTGGAGTAGCCATACTTTTATCAGACAAACAAGATTTTAAAATAAAGCCTGCAACAAGAGATGAATAAGGGCATTACAGCATAATTAAAGTGTCTATCCAGCAAGAAGATCTAATAATTGTATTATGGATATCTCTGACATGGAATAGCCCAAATATATAAATCAGTTAATCAGAAACATAAAGAAACTCATTGATAACAATACCATAATAGTAGGAGACTTCAACACCCTACTACAGCAATGGACAAATCATCTTAGTAGAAAATCAATAAGGAAACAATGACTTTAAACGACACATTAGACCGGATGGACTTAACAGATATATTCAGAACATTCATTCTAAAGCAGCAGAACACACATTCTCAAGTGCACATGGAACATTCTTTAGAATAGATTGCATACTGGGACACAAATGCATCCTCAACAAGTACAAAAAGATCGAGATCATACCTTGCATATTTTCAGACCACAATGCTATGAAACTCAAAATCCACCACAAGAAAAAAATTGAATCTCCATGTATACATGGAGATTAAAGAACATCCTACTAAAGAATGAATGGGTTAATCAAGAAATTGAAAAGTAAATTATAAAGTACATGGAAGCCAATGAAAATGAAAACACAACATCCCAAAAACTCTAAGATGCAGCAAAAGTGGTCACAAGAGGGAAGTATATATAGCAATCCAGGTGTTCCTAAAGAAGAAAGAACATTCTCAAACATTCACAACCTAACATTACACCTTAAAGAGCTAGAAAAAGACAGCAAAGAAAGCTCAAAACAGCAGAAGCAGCAGATTGATAAAGAAAAAAAAAGGAAAGAATCCAAATAAATAAAATTAGAAATTAAGGAGGTGAAATCACAACCAACACCACAGAAATACAAACAATTATAAGAGAAAATTATGAGTAGGAAGTCAAACTTTTACTCTTCACAGATATCATGATAGTCTATTTGAAAAAGCCCAAAGACTCCACCAAAAAACTGCTAGAACTGATCCATGCATTCAGCAAAGTCACAGGATATAAAAATCCAGTTGCATTTCTACACACCAATAATAAAGCAGCAGAAAGAGAAATCAAGGAATTGATCCAATTTACAATTGCACCAAACCCATAAATACCTAGAAATAAAGCCAACCAAAGAGAAGAAAAACCTATACACTGAAACCTATAGAAAGCTTATGAAAGAAATTAAAGATACACACACACACACACACACACACACACACACGGAAAAACATTCCATGCTCATGGAATACTTACTGTTAAAATGTTGATACTACCCAAAGCAGTTTACATATTTAATGCAATTCCTATCAAAATAACACCGGCATTTTTCACAGGGCTAGAACAAGAATCCTAAAACTCATGTGGAACCAGCAAACACCCTGAATAGCCAAAGCAATCCTGAAAAAGAAAACCAGAGCTGGAGGCATCACAATTCCAGACTTCAAGCTGTATTACAAAGCTGTAATCACCCAGACAGTATGGTACTGGCACAAAAAGCAAACACAGAGGTCAATGGAATAGAGAACCCAGAAACTGATCCACAAACATATGGCCAACTACTCTTTGACAAAGCAGGAAAGAATACCCAATGGAAAAAAGACAATGCTGGGAAAACTGGACAGCAAGATGCAGAAAAATGAACCTGGACCACTTTCTTATGACACACAAAAATATAAATTCAAAATGGATGAAAGAGCTAAATGTAAGACAGAAGTGATCAAAATCCTAGAGAATATAACAGGAAGGAACCTCTTTGATCTAGGCTTCAGCAACTTGTTACTTTACATGTCTCTGGAGGCAAGGGAAACAAAGCAAATATGAACTATTGGGACCTGATCAAATAAAAAGCTCCTGCACAGTGAAGGAAACAATCAACAAAACTAAAGGCAACTGACAGCATGGGAGAAGATATTTTCAAATGAAGTAACAGAGGGTTAATATTCAAAATCTATCAAACTCACCATCCAAAACACAAATAATCATGGGCAAAAGACATGAATAGACACTTTTCCAAATAAGACATCAAGATGACTAAGAGATATATAAAAAGATGCTCAACATCACTCATCATCATGCAACTACAAATCAAAACCATGAAGAGATACCACCTCACTCTTGTCAGAATGGTTAACATTAACAACTCAGGCAACAGCAGATATTGGCGAGGATCCTGAAAAACAGGAACCCTTTTGCACTGCTTGGTTAGAATGTAAACTATCACAGCCACTCTGGAAAATAGTATGGAGGTTCCTCAAAAATTTAAAAATAGAATTCCCCAGTGGCCAAGCAAATGCACTACTAGGAATATTTCCAATGTTTATAGCAGTGCTATCAACAATAGTCAAGCACCTAAGAAGCCGAAATGTGTGTGTGTGTGTGTGTGTGTGTGTGTGTGTGTGTGTATATATGTATATATATATATATATATATATATATACATATATACACACACATACATACATATATATATACATATATATATACACATATATATATATGAATGAAATATTACTTGGTGATCAAAAGAATGAAATCTTGACATTTGCAACAACTCAGATGGAACTAGAAGGTTTTATGTGAAGTGAAATCCATCAGAGAAATGTAAATATCATATGACTTCTCTCATATGCAGAATTTAAGATATAAAACACATGAACATAAGGAAGGGAAGCAAAAATAATATAAAAACTCGGAGGCAGACAAACCACAACATACTCTTCAATATATATACAACAACCTGAGGGTTGCTGGAGGGAGTTGGGGCAGGAGGATGGGTTAAATGCAAGGGGCATTTAGGAGGATGGTTGTTGGAATGAGCCCTGGGTGTATATGTAAGTGAAGAATCACTAAATTCTATTCAAGAAAGATACCCAAGTCAATGGTTTGGCAAATAGTTCTTATATCTGACACCTAATTGTATCCATAAAAAATATCTACAAAGGAATAGTATCTGCAATATGGAAAGAATGCCAAAGTAAAAAAATAAAATTTAAGAAGAGAGAAAAATTTGATTACAAAATGGACAAAAGACATGGCAAGCCATATATGTATCCTTAGAAGTTATGGCTTATAAGCAAAAATTGTATTGTATTCAGCAGACTGTCAATAAGTCTTGTCATCTGAGTGCACACATTTGTATTGTTCAAGAGAACACACACTGACACACATGAGAATTCACTGTTTGCCCTGCATTTAACATCTGTCAATGTTCTTTTATTCTTCTAAGTAAGTGAATAGACAAACTTGAAGTTTCATCTTTCATTTATACTTT
>NC_043712.1:40246580-40260427 GCF_006229205.1 Suricata suricatta | reverse complement strand
TGTTGACAGTGCTGCTATGAACTTTGGGGTACATGTGCTCCAAGCATCAGCACTTCTGTATCCCTTGGGTAAATCCCTAGCAGTGCTATTGCTGGGTCATGGGGGAGTTCTATGGATAGTTTTTTGAGGAACCTTCACACTGTTTTCCAGAGCGGCTGCACCAGTCTACATTGCCACCAACAGTGTAGGAGGGTGTCCATCTCTCCACACCCTCGCCAGCATCTATGGTCTCTTGATTTGTTCATTTTAGTCACTCTGACTGGTGTGAGGTGGTATCTCAGTGTGGCTTTGATTTGTGTTTCCCTGATGATGAGTGATGTTGAGCATCATTTCATGTGCCTGTAGGTCATCTGGATGTCCTCTTTGGAGAAGTGTCTGTTCATGTCTTCTGCCCATTTCTTCACTGGGTTATTTGTTTTTTGGGTGTGGAGTTTGGTGAGTTCCTTGTAGATTTTGGTCCTTGGTTTTCTGTTTGTTATGTTACCTTTAAAAATTCACCTTATTTTCACTTTCCTTTGGTTTTAAGACCTTAGTTAGGTTAACTTTTTAGTATTTGATAATTTTTTAATTCTTCCAAAATTAGTTAAAATTGTTGTAATTATCACTCATCTCCCAGAAGGTTAAACAACTTAGAGATGGGAAAATGGCTTTTGCAAGAAGTTTGACTCTTAAATTTATAGACTATGAAAAAGGTATAAAAAAAGAATGGGCTGTTATTTCATATGTACACTTGAGATAGAAAACATACTGAGAACACTGAATTGAAATAATGGCCAAGCTAGCCTCTGTGGTGATTTTCATGCTATCTGTATCTTTTTTTAACTTATTTCATGTGAGATTAAAAATTTTTCAAGAAAAACATGAATTCATGTAAACAAAGTAGTGAACTTATACTTAACTCTTTTTATATAACTGTTTTTAATTTTAGTGTGTTTTTTTTTCTAAACCTCAGAACACTAAATAGGCTCATGGATTTGCGGCTGCCAGAGGTAAGTTTAGTGTTATAGTCTTGTTTCCTCAAATTTTACCTAGCCATCTTTCTGCCACATAATCTATTTAACTATCCATGTGTGAAGAGTCATTTTATAAAATATTTTCATGAGGTTTCACTTTTGTCAATTTAAATATGCAAATAAATGGCAGATACTGGTATAAAGGGTACAGTAGGTACAATATAAGAATTTTCCTTGCAAATAGAATTCTAAAAGAAACTACAAATGTTTCAACTATGTAATTTATTTCCTCTCTTATGAAAAGCAGTAAGATCCTGAGTTGACCTAATTTCCACCCAGAGCTCTTGGAAATAAATTTGTCTAACATATTTTAGCTGGTTTTCTTCCTCTCTCTCTCTCTCTGTCAATATCATGTTACTTCAGCTCAATATTTAATCCTAAACAGACTGATTGATTAAACTAATGACATTTAAATGTAACATGAAATCTCCCCTCCCACACACAGGCAGGCAGAAAAGGTTCAGAAATGACAAGTTTGGGCTTATGTTTATGAACCTTACAGTCATTTCTGAGTTACTTATCCCAAAGTTTTATTGGTGTTTCATAGGATTGCTAGAGTATTATTCTACAGCAATGTTGATAGGGAAGGGTGTCACCTCACCCTCAGATGCCTGTCATTTGTGTTTGATAGAATAACAATGAAAATGGTCCTTCACTACAGTGTTTAGTATATTGCACATTTTCTATGCAAGATTTATGTGCAGTGGTGTCACAATTAATCTGCAAATATAAAGCAAATATATATTTACCTCTCAGTAAATTCTGAGCATAGTGAACACTCAAATAGTTTTATTTATGCCTCTCCTTAATGGCCACAATTAACTGAATTATTGTTTATTAGCAATAACAAAATGAACCATCTTCTCCAGCTAATTCATGTTTCTAACTATTCAGATAAAGATTATGATTTGTGACACCTAAGACCATGATTCTAAAATCTCACTTCACATTATCTAAAGAAATCTATATTATTTTTATCTTAGTGTACCATCTAGGAGCGAAAATGACTGACAAATTTCAATACCTTGCCAAGTGTCTCTTACTTGTATTTTTGCCTTGAGTAAGGACAACAAAGTGTCTTAAAAGCCAGACAATTCTGAATCAGCCTCAGTAGTTTTACATGAAGAACAAGTTTGCATGTAGGTTGTAGTTTTGAGTAATTTATTTTATTAAATTAAAGAAGAAACATTAATGGAAACACCACATCAATCTTAATATTACACAAAGAACAAAACAAAAGTTTCTAATTTTTAGTGAATTAAAATTATTGAATAACTTCTTTTAGCTCACTCCATTTTTCTTTGGTCAAACAGCTTTTAAAATGGAATTTCCAAGCTTCAGATAATGTGTTTTAGAGTTAGAAAATCTTAAGCTCCCATTTCTAACTGTTATTAGTTCAGAGTATTAATTTCTCAAAACCTCAGTTTACTCATTTATAAAATGTGATTTTACTAGACTATTTTGAATGTAAAATTATTTAACAGGACAAGTGAGAGACTGACTAGCCGATAATTAAATACCTTTCTTTTATTTAGGTATGGGTATAGGGCTGGGATTTCTGAGCAATGGAATGTGGGTATGAGGAATGTATACCCTCCAAGGATCAGCTTATTAAATATAATTTCCAGCCTAATTCTCCACTCTTTCTTCCCCCTTTTCCTATTGTAGGGAACCTTTAAAGCTATCTTGCTGAAAATGGTAAATCTATCAGATTGAGTTTCTAAGTGACTGCCTTGTGCAGAGCCAAAATTGGAACTTTACTAGGAGCAAATGAATTTGAATAATTTCTTAAAACCACTGAGATTTCAAAGTTTCTGTTACATTACTAGCATTACCTTTACTTACATAAAATCTGAATGTTACTGATTATTATTTGAGAATAATTATTGTATTAAGAGAAAAATGTATTTCAATTTTAAAGACAGCTAATATAAAAGTATAGACCAAGCATTCACTATAAATAGAAAGTTGTTCATTGTTTGTGGGAAAAAAAAGGTGCCAACATCACTGAAACATTATCAAGAATAAAGGATTTATATTACGTATGTCAAAGCTCAGAGCCAGGAGCATTACATTTATAGGACATTTTCTCCTGATTATAGGATCAAAGTCTTGCTGTTAACATTTTAACTTCAAAAGATCTTTTGGGTACCAAAGACTTCAGAGTGTAAAGAGTAATGAATATTTGGCTACCCAGCAGATATGTCAAAAAAAGATGATAGAATAGAATTTTCATATAGTTGAGATTTTACATTTTTAAATAACCCATATTCTCAGAAATTTATTCATTTATATCCATGTATTAAATGCAATTTTCAGAAATGTTAGGAAAAATCATGGCCACCAAACATAGTATCAAATTATAACAATGAAATATGTATGAATTTTTATATTTTGGTAAAGTACACAGAACATAAAACTTACTATCTTGACCATTTGTAAGCATAAACTTCTCTGATATTAAGAACATGTATATTTTTCTGCAGCTGTCACCAGTTGTTCATCTCTCTCCAGATCAATTTTCTTCTTACAAAATGTCTGTCCCCAGTAAACAATAAATCCCCATAACATCCTCCCATCAAGCCCTAGCAACACCTTTTTTTTTTTTTAATCTCCCCCTTTCCCCCTATGTCCCAGCCTCTGGTAATCACTATTTTGCCATTACCATGAATTTGGCTCATGTTTAATTTTTTTTAATATTCCACATATTAGTGTGATCATTCAAAGTTTGTCTTCTGATCCTGGTTTGTTTTACTTAACATAATTTCCTTTATGTTTATCCCTATTTTTTTTAAACTTGCAGGATTTCTTTTTTTTTTAAGGCTGAGTAATATTTGTTGTATGTATATGTATACACATACAACTTAGATATATTGTTTATATATAGGTTGTTTCTTTCCATATGTTGGTTATTCTAAGTAATGCTGCAGTGAACCTAAGAGTACAGATACCTAAATGAGATGGTGATTTCACTTTTTTGGATATATATTCAGAAGATCACTGATTCATATGGTGGTTCTATTTTTAATTATTTGAGAAAACTTCATACTGTCTTCCATAATGTTTGTCTCAACTTGCATTGCTATCACCAGTGCAAGAAGGCGTCATTTCCTTCACATTCTGGCCAATGCAACTCTTGTTTTTTTAATTGCAGCCATCTTGGGGCGCCTGGGTGGCTCAGTCTGTTAAGCCTCTGACATCAGCTCAGGTCATGATCTCACGGTTTGTGGGTTCGAACCCCGCGTTGGGCTCAGTGCTGACAGCTAGCTCAGAGCCTGGAGCCTGTTTCAGATTCTGTGTCTCCTTCTCTCTCTGACCCTCCCCTCTTCGTGCTCTCTCTCTCTGTCTCTCAAAAATAAATAAAAAACATAAAAAATAATAGTAGCCATCTTAACAGGTGTGAGGGGATAGAGCTTATTGTGCTTCTTAAAAATTTTTTTAACATTTATTTATTTTTGAAAGAGAGAGAGACATGTCTGATCATGAATAGGGGAGGGGCAGAGAGAGAGGGACACACAGAATCGGAAGCAGGCTCCAGGCTCCGAGCTGTCAGCAGGGAGCCTGATGTGGGGCTCAAACCCAAGAACCTTGAGGTCATGACCTGAGCCAAAGTCAGACGCTCAACCGACTGAGACACCCAGGCACCCTGTTTATTGTGGTTTTGATTTGCACTGCCCTGATGTTTAATGGCATTGACCATTTTTTCATAAAACTACTGGTAATTTTATATTTTCTCTGAGAATATGACTGTTTAAAAACAGCTCATTTGTACTCTGTTGTGCTCCAGAACTCAAAAATGCCAAGCTCCGCTGGCTCTCTCAGCCAGATGATTTAAGAGTCTCTCAGGTGACAGGAGATGTGTGGTCCAAAACTCTGGGTCCTCAAGGACAGGCTGGGAGTGAGGGTTCCTTCCTGACTATAAAGCACTGTGCTAAGAGTAGGATATATAACCCGAGTGTTTCTCAGTTTCTCCTACCCATTTCAATGTGGTTACATAGAATTTACTCATCTGGTTTTAGTATTTCTGTCAGAGGGTATTGATCTATGTGTAGCTGAATATTAGGTGTATCAACCAAATATTAGGGAGAGTGAGGATCCTCTCATTCAACCACCTTGATGATGTTTCTATGTGTAGATTTTTATATAAATGTTTTCCTCTTGATTAAGAATGAAAGTGATGATATAATACCAACAAGTATCCTCTGGTCAGCAGCTCAGACTATGTGATGAGATTCTGTTAATTTAGGCATTAACCTAAAAGTTCATGGAAGGAAGATATTCAACCAGTTGAATCACAAGGGTAGATCATGTCAGGGCACTTGTGGTCCTATCTTTAAATTATTTAATATGATCCTCCACCTTTCCTTCTTATTTGGATTAAAGGAGAGCTTTTATAAATCCCAATATCCAGGGAATAACTCCAAACTCTAAAATCAGAATATTTAGGGGTGTTATCAGTTTATAAGTAATGTTTAAAGATACCCATGTAATTCTAACTTGTGCCCACGCTGAGAAGCCCTACCTTAAAATGACAGGGATATATTTTTATGGGATTTTTACACACCAGAGCTGAAATATAAAAAGAAAACATTAGACCTTCTCTTCAAGAAGATAAATTAGGCAATTTTTCCTATCCCTCTCACTAAATACAACTAAAAACCCTGGGCATAATATATAAAACAAATGTAAGATGACTATAAAATATTGATTTAAAAAATGAGATTGGACCCCAGAATCGAGGGACTAGCATGATAATGAGTTCTATGTGTTTTGTTTTTGTCACATGTAACTTAGTGAGGAAGCTGACAACTTGGAAATGCCCACAGGTATATATATATAGGGAATTGAGAAATAAACCAATCTGCAATTACAGATGGAGACTTTAACACTTCTCTCTCAAGAACTGATAGACTAACTACACAATCAACAAGAATATAAAAGAGCTCAATCAACATCAACTTATCAACTAAAGGGATATAATAAAAATTTTTACCACATTCCATTAAATGGCAACAAAATACATATTCAAGTGTCTACAGAACATACACCAATAGACCATATCTTAAATCATAAAAAAAAAGAAAAAAGAAACTAAACAGGGATACCTTGGTGGCTCATTTGAGTGAGCATCTGACTCTTAATTTAGACGCATAGCATGATCTCATAGTTCATGAGTTTAAGTCTCAAGTCAGATCTGTGCTGATGGTGTGGAGCCTACTTGGGATTCTCTCTCCTTCTCTGTCCCTCCCCCCTCACCCTGTCTATGTCTCTCTCAAAATAAATAAATAAAAACTTAAAAAATGTTTTAGACAAATTCAAAATAATTTAAATCATATGGAATGTTTTATCCAAGTACAATAGAATCAAACTAGAAATTAACAACAGAAAGATACAAGGAAAATCTCCAAACACTTAAAAACTATATATCATACTTGTAACTAATCCATGAGTCAAAGAGGAAGTCTTAGGAAAAATAAATATATTGAAATGAGAGTCAAAATGAAATACATCAAAATTAGTGTGGCACAGCTAAATCAATTTTGGGAGGGAAATTTATATCAAAAAATAGATGTACCCATGAGACAAGTCCTAAACCAATAATCTAAGCTCTCATATTAAGAACATAATATAAAGAGCAAGAGAAACTTTTAACAATTAAATAAAATCATGAAGAGCACAAGTTAACAACACTGAAAATAGGAAAGCAATAGAGAAAAATGAATTTAAAAACACCTGGCTCTTTGCCAAGATTAATACAATTGACAAAGCTCTAATAAGACTAACCAAAAACAATGATGTAGATAATAAATATTACCTAAAAATAGGATATATTATGGCATATTTTGAGGACATATTAAGGATAAGGGAATACTATGAACAACTCTAAATGCACCAACTGAATAACTTAGATGAAATAGACCAATTCTTAAAAAAACACCTGCTATTACAACTCATGAAATATGAAATAGAGAAATTGAATAGTCTTATAACTATTAAGGGCACTGATTCATAATTTTTGAATGTCTGATGAAGAAATCTGGAAGTCTAGATGGCTTCACTGGAAAATTCTATTCAACATAAAAAGGAAGTAACATCAATTCTACATAATCTCTTCTGGAAAAAAAATAACACGAAGGAACAAATCCCCATTCATTTCATGAAGATAGTATGTTTCTGTTACCGAATCCAGGCAAAAAGATACAAAATACTATATACAAATATCTATAATGAATACATATGCAAAATTTCTTAACAAAATATTATCCAATAAAATTTAACAATATACAGCAGAGTTACACACCATGACCAAGTGGGAATGAATTCTAAAGATGAAATGCTCATTCAGAATCTGAAAATCAAACAATGGAATCTACCATATTAATATGCTAAAGAACAAAACTAACATGATTATATAAAACAATACACATGAAGCATTTGATAAAATTCAACATACATTTCTGACTAAAAAAAAAAACACAGCAAAATGGAAATAGAGGAAAATTTCCTTAAGTTAGTAAAGAGCATCTACCAAAAACCTGCAACTACCATTATACCTGATGATCAAAGACTAAATTCTTTCCCTCTAGGTTGAGGCCAAGACACGGATGTTCTCCCTCTCCATTTTTATTAAACATAATGTTAGAGGTCTACCAAGTCAAATAAAGCAAGAAAAGAAAATAAATGGAAAGACATATTGTATTAACGGTGTGACAGACTTGGCATAGTGAATATGTACAATTGTCCCCAAATTGATATAGGCTTAATATAATCCTGAAATCCCAGACAACTTCTATCTATCTGTGTATTTATTTAAATGTTCAAGAGATTATTCTAAAATAGATATGGGAAGGCACAATAGCTAAAATAGCCAAAACTATTTTGGAAAGGAAGAATAAAATGTGAGGATTTTCTGTGCCTGATTACAAGACTTACTATACATAGTTCATTAACCAAGACCCTGTATATTGACAGAGGGAGAAATATATAGATCAATGTAACAAAGACCCACAAAGAGACCTGAATGCTTAACCTTTTTTTTTTCAGACATGTGGTGCTATAATATTTGAAACAAAGTCTAAAAACAGTCTCTCAACTTATACAAAAATAACTTCCCAATGGATCATGAGCTTAAATGTAAAACATAAAACTATAAAAGTTTTGGAAAAGAACAGAAGAAAATTTGTTCTTAGACCTGACACCAAACATACTATCTATAAAACAAACTTATAAATTGTATACATCAAAAATTTTAAAAATAATTGCTCTGAATTAAAAATATTAAATTAAAAATAAATAATTGCTATGAAATACCCTTTTAAGAAGATAAAAAGACAAGCTACACACAGGGATAAAAGACTTACAAACCACATTTTTCACAGAGTATTAGTATCTAGAATATATAGAGAACCATTGTAACTTAACAGTAGAAACCATACAATCCAATTAGAAAATGGGAAAAATATATAAACAGACATTTTATGAATAAATGGCAAAAAGGAGGAAAATATGTCCATTATCATTAGCCATTAGAGAAATTCTAATTAAAACCATTATAAATTATTACTGCATACCAACCCGAAGAGCTGAAATTTTAAAAATAAATTAAAAAATTATATGCTGGTAAGGACAGTGAGAAACTGGATCCCTTTAGGTATGTCTTGGGTGGGAACAGAAAGTAATACAAATACACTGGACAGTTAAACAAAACATACACACACACACCATGAAATTACTGTATAACCAAGCAGTAGTACTTCTGGGCAATGATCCAAGAGAAATGAAGACTTATGTTCATATAAAAACCTGCTTACAAATTTTTATGCTGTATTCCTAACAACCCCAAACTAGGAACTAAAAAGATATATACATTTTAAATGTTTATTTATTTTGGAGAGACGGAGAGAGACAGAGCTTAACTGAGAAGGGCCAAAGAGAGAGGGGGAAACAGAATCTGAAACAGGCCTGTCTGTTCTGACAGCTCAGAGCCCAATGTGGGGCACAAACCCATGGACCACAAGATCATGACCTGAGTTGAAGTTGGATGCTTAACCAACTGAGCCACCCAGGTAACCAAAGGAGATATTCTTTAATGGGCACATGGTTAAGTACAATGTTTTACCTTCATGTAATATGACTCGACAATATAACAAACAGCAGAAAATTTTGTTGTGGAAAAGATAAAGATAGAGTGAATGGTCCAATTTGCATAACATTCTTGAAATGACAAAATTATAGAAATGAAGAGATTAGTGGTTGCCTGTTTTTAAGAACAGGATAAATGGGAGAATTAAGTAACTGTGGCTCCAGAAGACCAATAATGAGGACTCTTGAGTTTGGAAAAGTTGTGTATCTTAATGTGTCAATATCAATATCCTATTTATGATACTGCATTACACTCCTGAAAGATATTACCATTGGGATTTTGATAGGGATAGCATTGGATCCGTAGTCATTTTGGATACTTTAGCATTAATTCTTTTAATCCATAAACATGAGGTATCTTTCCACATATTTATGCCTTCTTTAGTTTTCTACATCAGTGCTTTATAATCTTTAGTATAAAATTCGTTCACTTCTTTAGTTATGTTTGTGTCACAGTATTTTATTTATTTTTGTTGCTCTTGTGAATGTATTTTTAATGTTTATTTATTTTGAGAGAGAGTGTGTGTGTAAACAGGTGAGGCAAAGAGACAGAGGGACAGAGAGAGATTTCCAAGCAGACTCTGTGCACTATCAGTACAGAGCCCAGTGTGGGGCTCAATCTCACAAACTTATATGACCTAAGCCAAAATCAAGAGTTGGACATTTAACCTATAGAGCCATCCAGGTGCCTCATGAATATGGCTTTTCCAAAAAACTTTTTGGACAATTTATTGTTTTCATATAGTAACTTGACTGATTTTTTTCTGTATTGATTTTCTATCCTGTAAATTTACTTATCAAGTAAAACAATGTTTTGGTAGAATTTTTAAGGTGTTCTGTATGTACATAATCATGTAACCTATAAATGAAGATAATTTTACTTCTTCCTTTTCATTTTGGATAAGTTTTTGTCTGCTCTAGGATTTATACTACTGTGTTGAATACAAGTATTGAGATAGGTTGTTAGATTTTATAAACAGATGTTAAAATTCATCAAATGCTTTTAATGCGTCTATTGAGATGGCCATGTAGTTTGATCTTTCACTGTTAATGTGGTATATCATTGAGTGATTCAATAAGTTGAACCACCATTGCACCTCAGAGACAAATTTTACTTGTTATAGTGTATAATCATCTTAGTGTCTTGTTGAATTTGGTTTGTTATTAATTCATTGAAAAGTTCTGCATCTACCTTCAGAGATATTGGTACATAATTTTCCTGTGGCATCTTTGATTTTGGCATCTTGGTAATGATGGCCTCATAAAGTAAGTTTGGATGTATTCTTTTCAATTCAATGTTTTGGAAGAGTTTAAGAAGGATTGGTAGTAATTATTCTTTAAATGTTGGTAGGATTTCCCTGTATTTCTACTTGGTCTGTGATTCTCCTTGGTGAGCAGTTTGTGATAACTCATTCAATCTTACTTGTTACTGACCTACTTATCCTTTCTATTTCTTCTTGATTCAGCTTTTATAGGCTATATATTCCTGGGAATTAATGTAATTTTTCTAAGTTATCCAATTGATCGGTATACAGGATTTCCTAACAGTTCCTTATGATCCCTTTTATTTCTGAGGTAACCACTATAATGTCTCCTCTTGCATTTCTGATTTTGAGTCATAACTTTTTTTTTTTACTATTTAGCTTAGCTGAGGATTTGTCCATTCTTCTTTTTCTCCAGAGACTAACATTTAAATAGTAAAATGATAATAGAAAAGATCAATTAAACTTTTCATTTTTTTCTGCTCTGATGTTTGTTATTTTATTTCTTTTCAAAATATTGGGATGAGTTTGTCTTTATCTTATTCCTTAAGATATAATGTTATTTTTCAGATATAAAGTTACTTTTTTAAAGTAGGCATTTAATGATGTACACTTTACTCTTAGTACTACCTGCGCTACATCTCTTAAGTTTTGATATCCCTTAAGTTTTGTTTTTGTTGGTCTCAAGATATTTAAAAGATTCTCTTTAATTTCTTCTTTGACTAATAATTGTTCAGCACAGTGTCATTTATTTGTTAACCTTACCCTAATACCAAATTTAGAGAAGGACACTGCAAGAATACATGTATAGAGGCCCATATCCTTGATGAATATTGATGCAAAAATTGTGAAAAAATATTACAAACTGAATTTAATAACACATTGAAAGGGTTCTATACCATGACCAAATTTATGGGATTTATTCCTGGGATGCAATGAGTGTTCAACATGTATAAATCAATAAATGTGATATACCACATTAATAGGATATATGATAAAATTACATGAGCTTCTCAATAGACCTTGCTTGACTAGCCAAAAAGCAGATATGAGAAAGAACAGTGACAGATATCACACTTTCTGATTTCAAAGTATGCTACAAAGCTATAGCAATCAAAACAATATGGTGCTGACGTAAAAACTGACACATACACCAATGGAACATAATAGAGAGCTCAGAAATAAAGACTCCATATATGGCTAACAAACATTTGAGAAAGCACGGTCTCTACAAGAAATGGTGCTAGAAAAACTGGATAACTGTATGCAAAAAAATAAAATTGGACCCATCTCATACCACTTACAAAATCAAACTCCAAATGGTTTAAAAACTTAAACATCCCACTATAAACCTGATACTGTAAAACTTCTGGAAGAAAACTTGGTGAAGCTCCTTCCCATTGGTCTAGAAAAGCATTTGTTTTAAAAATATGACACCAAAAGCACAAGGAACAAAAGCAAAGCCAACAATTAAGGCCACACAAAACTAAGAAGGTTCTTCACAGAAAAAATAATCGCAATTTACAGAATGGGAGAAAATATTTTCATATCAAACGCTAGAAAAGGTAAAAACTCATACAACTAATATCAAAAAACCATTTGATTTAAAACTGAGTGGAAGAATAAATGTTTTTACAAAGAAAACATCCACATGACCAATGAGTACATGAAAAGTACTCATCACTAATCAGGTAAAATGCAAATGCAAAACAATGAGATATCACCACGCGCCTGTGAGAATGACTATTAAGAAGACAAGAGGGGGGCACCTGGGTGGCTCAGTCGGTTAAGCTTCTGGCTTCTGGGTCGGCTCAGGTCATGATCTCACGGTTGGTGGGTTCGAGCTCCGCATCAGGCTCTGTGCTGTTGGATTCTGTGCCTCCCTCTCTCTCTGACCCTCCTTGCTTATGCTGTCTCTCTCTGTCTCTCAAAAATAAACAAAAACCATAAAAATTTAAAAAAAAAGAAGAGGTAAATATTGGAGAAGATAAGGAGATAAAGACCCCTTCTGCACTGTTAGTGGTTATATAAATTAGTTCACCACTAGGGAAAACATCATAGATATTCCTCAAAAAATGCAAAGACCTATTATATGAAATAGCAGTCCCACTTCTGAATATATATGTAAAGGAAATGAGAACAGGACATCAGAGAGATATCTGCACCCCCCATGTTTATTGCAGCATTATTCATAACAATAGCCAAGACATGGAAAGAACCTAAGTGTCTACCAAGGGATTAATAAGGAAGTTGTGATTTATAACTTTATCTGTAGAGATATATGCATCTGCAGAAATAGCATATGCATTCATAGATGTGTGTGTCTGTACACACACAGCTCTGTATATTATTCACAGTGTAGACTGGTAACACTACTACTTTCACTACTACTAAGACTTCTTCAAGTGAGTTTTCTTATATCATGTTTTAAAAAAATTTTAAGTGTATTTCTTTATTTTGAGAGAAAGAACGAACGAGTGAGCAGGGGAGGGGCAGAGAGATGGGCAGATTCTACACTGTCAGCACAGAGCCGGATGCAGGACTCAAACTCACAAACCATGAGATCATGACCTGAGCCGAAACCAAGAATCAGAACTTTAATCAACATAGCCACTTGGGTGCCCCTATCATCACTTCCATCAACAATGTTTTGAAGTAAGTTCCTACTATAATCACCACTTTTTGTTACAGGAAACTTAGAAAACTTCAATAACTTATTCAAAATTACATTGTTTTTGTTTTGTTAAAGACTAAATGTTATGACCTGAAAATCTATTTATATTGTAATATTTAAAAAACAATGACATTGGGAAGTTGCCTATAATGTAAAATCACTTCTTAAATTATGATTTTATAATTTTCCTATAAGGGGTTATTTGTAACTGCAAATTCCCAGCACTATTTCAATGGTCAACTTTTATCTTTTCATGGACTTTTCACTTCTCTTAATCTGTATTCCTAACAGGAGTTTGGGCTTTCCACAATCTAACAGAACTCTATAGATCAAAAGCTCCATAAAACCCTGCTTTATCATAAACTAATGCATTGGTAAGGAAAATGGATCGAGTCAAGTTTAAATGACCTTGATTCCCAAGTAAGTCAAAAATGACAAGGATAAATAAAATCAGGAAGTTTATTCCAAGATGGTACTCTCCTGAGTCTAGAAATATAGGTCACATTTCTGACTTCTATTCAAAGAAACATCAGTCATGACTTCTGAGGTGATCTAAAAACGTGAAATATTGTTTGCATTGTTTTTTTTTACATTTGTTTTTATCTGCTCTGTTGGTTCAGGGTAGAGAATTCATAGTTAAAACCTTAATAACAATCTTAACCAGAATGTTGGCAAAAGGTGAAAATATCGCTAGTTCTAATAGTGGATTAAATTGAGATTTTCCGTAAATCCAGTCAGCTTTGGATAACCCACATT
>NC_043712.1:40242369-40246480 GCF_006229205.1 Suricata suricatta | reverse complement strand
CACTTAACATACATTCAGTATTGAAGGCATGCTAATTTAAGCAGTGCATAGTTGCCTATTTACAGTAGTACATCCTTCCATAAACCAAATGCAGAGAATATGATCACTTAGAAATCTCATTTTCAAATTCTTTAGACTTGATCTCCAGTAGTTTTTACTATAATTTAATATAATCAAGTCTTTCTGACACATAGGTGCTTTTTAATTACAGTCTTAATAAGGATAGGAAATAAATCACATTGCTGAATCAATTGTAAGTAGGCGGGTGAATACTGGGCTGTTACTATTTTACTGCAGTGGGTCTTATGGAGAACCTCAGTGTCATCTTGTTTTTCTATGATCCTCTGGCTTTGTCTTCTATTTAATGCTTATTTCGTATTGATATAGTCAGTGATTTTTGTATGACTTATTTTCCAAAAAATTTTTGTTACCTGCTATGTAACACACTCTGGGTCAATAAATTTGCTTTTTTTCCCCTTGAAGAAAAAAAGCTCTAAGAGTTTTATAGATATGCTCAGTGATCTAAGAGTTAGGATGTGCCTACCATAAGCCAAATATTGTTTGCTACTATGTGACCCTCTCAATAAACCTAAGAAGTATCATTAATCTCACTTCATCAACAAGTAAGATAAGAGGTTTAACTTCAGACACAACAAGCAGAGGTGCTAATATTTAAAACAAGGTTATGCTTTTGGTACTTGGTAACATCCATCCCTCTGAAGATATCTTTCTACAAAGTTTTGTTTAGTAGGCATGAATTCAAGCTGACTCTGGATAACTGTTTCCATGATCCTTTCTTTTCTTTTTCTTCTAGACTTGCTTCTTTTTGCTATTCAGGTTTATAACAGGATCCTTGTTACTTTTCCTGTTTATGATCTGGAATCAGAAATTTCTCTGAGAATTCCTGGTTCCACTTAGTGGGTAACTGTCAGAGAGACTTAAACATGGTACCAATAGTGTTTTTGTTACTCAAAAGATGTTTCTTTAAAAGTATACATTTTTAGAATATCGACAGCAATATTTCATATTTTCATTAAACTTTAACATAATTATATTTTCCCTTAACTCAATTTTATAATTGCAACTCTTTTCTCTTATAGTGAAACTACTTATTCATAACATCATTAACATAATTGCTTTACTCACACTTATAAAAGTAGTTTTAAAATAAAAATGCTGGTATTACTACAAACAATAAAACTGCATAAGTGGAAAATCTGTGTTCTTTTCATTCTTTTCATTTTTTTGAGAGAGAGAGAATGTTCACCTGAGCAGGGGAGAAGCAAAGGAAGAGGGAGAAAGAGAATCCCAAGCAGGTAAGCACAGAGTCCAATGCAGGGCTCATTCCCACAACCGTGAGATCATGAGCTGAGCTGAAATTAAGAGTCAGACTAACTGAGCCACCAGGGCATCTTAGTTGTTCTTTGAATTCTTAGAACTCATTCCACTCAGTCAAATTCCAAGGGCAGTGTTATGGGAGTGGTCAAATCTGGGCATAGCCAATAAAGGAATGCTTTCTCTCCAGAGGATTTTAATTCAACAATAACATTTATTAACACTTGATCTACTTTTTATTATCATTAGGTGCCAGCAACTTTAATAATGCCAGCAATATTCATTAACACCCCAAATTAATTAACCCCCAAATCTTTGTCTAATTTCCAAATATTTACCATATTATTGTATGTATTTGTATGTATTACATACATATAAATATACTTCATATTAGCTCATAAATATTATTTATCTTTAATAAATGTTACTTTGTACCTGGAAGCTACTTTGGAGAACTCAGTTATACAACTAGCCTGGAAGTATGATTCTTTTAACTCAACTACACATGATTCTTTTAAGAGTATATTTGCAATGGTTCAAAAAATTTCTGGCTTTCTTCTGATTCAGTTTGTCTTTCTAATCCTGTTGGTACCACATATCCTTCCCTGCAAACCACAAATTGAAATAAATAATGAGTGCAGCCATTGCTAAGCCTAAGAAAGAGAACTTGAGTCACTCCAGTTCTGTTTTGCAATGTGACTGTTGCAAAATATTGGTGTGAAAGTAAAAGATCTTCCAGCAAAAGTGAAGGGCTGCTCATTGTCAAGCTGTGAGCTTCGTAAAAAGAAATTTGGGGAAGTTAATCTCAACATTGAAGTCCTGTGTTATCCAAAAGAAAACAGAGATACAAAAGAATCTGCTCAGATTTTTCTATCTGCTATATGTGATTTGGCTTTCTGGAGTTATTACTTTTTCCTTAAATAAAGTTTTATAACATTTACAAGCAGCCAAAAAAGCCTTTTACAGTGAAATATCAAGCTTTAAAACTGCCCCAGGAAGAAAAGAAGAAATTATGTAGAAGACCATTTATTTTACAATGACAACAACCAAAAAAATCAAGAAGTATTTACATACGGAAAATAAAAATCAAATTTCAAATAAGGATACAAAAAAAACTTGTCTTAAAATTTCAAATCAGATGATGTCAACGTTTTCTATCATTTAGCCAAGTCCTCTTTTTGTTGCTCCAAAAAAAAAGACCATTTTTAAAGTTTTTTTAATATCTAAGATATGATAGCATTTGTAATTTCTACATTGACTCATGTATTATTTAGAAGTCTGTTGTTTAATCTTTAAGTATTCGGGGATTTTCTAACTATCCTTCTATTACCAATTTCTAGTTTACTTCCATTGCAGTCTGAGAGCAGACCTGGTATGATTTCTATTCTTTCAGTTTTGTTAATGTGGGTTTTATGGCCTAGAATGTAGTCTACCTTGATGTATATTCCATGATTTCTTGAGAAGAATGTGTATTCTGCTGTTGTTGCATCACATAGTCTATAGATGTCTATTATTTTCAATTGATGTACGGTATCGTTATGTTCAAATATGTCCTAATGATTTTCTGCCTACTTGATTTATCCATTTCCAAAAGGAGAGTTGATGTCTGCAGCAATCAGAGTATAGTCATATATTTTTCCTGGGAGTTTTATCAGTTTTTTTCCTTATCTAATTTGTCATATATGTTGATGCCATGGTGCTAGGCACATACTCATTAAGGATTATTGTATCTTCTTGGGGAATTGACCCCTTATCATATGTAATGTCACTCTATCCCTGATAATGCTCCTTACACTAAAGTTGCTTTCTCTGAAATTAATATAACTACTCCCACTCTCTTAGCCAGTGTTAGCATGGCTTATCATTACCTATCCATTTACTTTTATTCTATATATATCTGTATACTTAAATTGTGGGGTATGTATATCACTGGGTCTTATTTTTTATCCACTCTAAAACTTCTGTTTTGGTCTTCTAAATTTTTCTGCTTTTTATGCTTCTGAGTGTTTGCTATTGTTCCATTTTCTCTCTTTTCTTAACATATTGCTTTTACTTTTTTCCCCACTTTAGTGGTTTCCCTAGAGTTTGCAATATACATGTACAATTAATCCAAGTCTAATTTCATAAAACACTGTACTACTACATGGGTAGTGCAAGTACTTTATAAAAACAGGATACTAATTCTTTCCTTTCTCTTTTATCATTACTGTTCTTCATTTTACTTTAGATACATATATTTAAATATCTATATATACACACACAGGAATAAGGGGTGCTGACTCATACCATACTTTAAAATCTGCATACAATATTTTTTTAAGTTTATCTTTGAGAGACAGCATGCATGCACACATGAGAGGAGGAGGGGCAGAGAGAAAGGGAGAGAGAAAATCCCAAGCGGGCTTTGCACTGTCAGTGCAGAGCCTGTTGGGGGCTCAAACTCATGAACCTTGAGATCACGACCTGAGCTAAAATTGAGTCCGATGCTTAACCAACTGATCCACCTAGGTGTCCCATTTAAAGGAATCTCTGCCAAAGTCATCTTTATAAGATTTTTCTATTAATTTGGATATCTGTTACTTAATGTTAAAAAACAATACTACAATTATTTCAAAATGTTCTTTGATCAACTATGAAGATAGAAAATAAATAAATATGGATTCTAATAGATATGCTAGTAAATATGATCATTGACCAATTCACAAAAGTTACATCTTGAAAACAGAAATTATAATGTCATATTAATGTAACAGGTTAACATGCAGGTGTTTTTCAG
>NC_043712.1:40241256-40242269 GCF_006229205.1 Suricata suricatta | reverse complement strand
TTTTTTTTTTTTTATTAATGGTTTATTACCAAGTTGGTTTCCATTTAACACCCAGTGCTCTTTTATTGGCTTGGATTTTCAGCTCTTCCATTGCTTACCTCCATGTTGCTGAAATATTCTTAAAATTTTGTTTGTTTGTTTAATGTTTGCTTATTTTTGAGGCAGAGACAGACCATTAGCAGGGGAGGAGCAGAGAGAGAGGGAGACACAGAATCTGAAGCAGGTTCCAGGCTTCTGATCCTGAGAGGATCTCCTGTTAAGGAAATGGGACACCATATGAGCAATAGAAAAGAGTTCTTGTGACATTTAAATGTCTTCCTTCTCGAAGGGATCCAGGAAAATCCAAATCATGTGAATGTCAATTGCTTAGATATAAATACTAGTTTAAAAAAAATTCATGATCATATAAAGATTTTTGTAATTAAAGAAAAATTCAGGTTTCCAGCAAGAAGAAAAATCACTAGAAAAAAGGTAAAATGAAGCAGAAAATGCAATACACCATCACTTCAATTTAAATATATATCTGTGGCTAAAATGAACAGATCAAGAGACTATAGATGCTGGTGAGGGTGTGGAGAGATGGGCACCCTCCTACACTGCTGGTGGCAATGTAAACTGGTGCAGCCGCTCTGGAAAACAGTGTGGAGGTTCCTCAAAACACTATCCATAGAACTCCCTTATGACCCAGCAATAGCACTGCTAGATTTACCCAATAGATACAGAAATGCTGATGCATAGGAGCACATGTATCCCAATGTTTATAGCAGCAATGTCAACAATAGCCAAAACATGGAAAAAGCCTAAATGTCCATCACCTGATGAGTGGATCAAGAAGATGTGGTATATATACACAATGGAATACTACATGGCAATGAGAAAGAATGAAATATGGCCATTTGTAGGAAAGTGGATGGACCTTGAGGGTGTCATACTAAGCGAAATAAGTCAGGCAGAGAAGGACAGATACCATATGTTTGCACTCATAGGTCTAACAGGAAAACAGGAGAAACCTA
>NC_043712.1:40218983-40241156 GCF_006229205.1 Suricata suricatta | reverse complement strand
TGTTGTTGTTGTTTTGTTTGTTTTTTGTAATTGAGTGAAATCGAGAATTTCTTTTTGGAGAAAGAGTATGGATCTTTTCTCTTCCTTCATAATGGGAATATAACCCAAGTTTAAAAAAATTTGGTAAGTTCTACAGAGTATCATTAACCAGTATTTAGGAACATTCAGATCTATTAAATTCTGTCAGGTAGATGTAAGTATTAAATCCAGTTAAGGAAATTTGTCATTTATAAAACAGAGTTATCTACATTGAGTGTTAAAATATTGGATAGGGGAAGTAAATAGCACTTACAATAGGAATAAATTCTGTTTTCGTCAGAATAAATTTTGTTTTAGTCAAAGACTGATTGTGTGGGCCATACTAGGATTTCTCTCTTTTCAAGAATACAGGGGCAATGTGATTTATTTCTTTTCTATACTTAAAAATTTTTTAACGTATGGATTTTTTCAGAGAATCTTTAAGTCACTGAGGCATATATCTGGTTGAGTTTTGGGCACCATGAAGTTGTGTTTTTATTTTCCCTATTGTCTACTTTAATTTAGTTTTAGGAGGGGATAGGTCTCCATCCCAATCATCCTCCTGTTTCTCCCATTTTTGTCCTCTTATAATGATTCCTACCCTGTTACATAGATTATAACTTTTCTTCAATTTTGCCAAAGTTTTCTGTGCTCTTCCACTGGTTCCTGCATGGATGATTTTTTAAAGTTAGATTATGTCTGCATTTTCAGGGTTTTCCTTTCCTTTTTTGTTTTGTAGCATCTTAAGATATAATAACTCAACCCTATGCTCTAAGGATTTGGTATTTTCTAAAAGACCAATTAAAATAAAGATTTTATTTACAATTAAAGTAAATTATAATTGAGTTTAAATATCTAATCTAGTCAGGTTTAAAAGAAACATGGTTCTCAACCCAATATATTTTATTCCTGACTTTAAACTGTATTACAAAGCTATAATCATCAACACAGTATGGTATTGCCACAAAAATAGACATATAGATCAATGGAACAGAATAGAAAATCTAGAAAAGGACCCACAACTTTGCTACTTGCTACTTTGCTACTTTGGGTAGCAAAGACTACACAATAGAAAAAAGATAGTCTCTTCAACAAATGGTGTTGGAAAAACTAGACAGCACTATGCAAGAAAATGAAACTGGACCACTTTCTTAAGACCATACACAAAAATAAATTAAAAATGAATGAAAGACCTAAACGTGAGAAAGGAAACCATTAAAATCCTAGAGGAGAACACATGTAGTAACCTATTTTACCTCAGCTGCAACAACTTATTATTAGACATGTCACAAGAGGCAAGGCACACAGAAGCAAAAATGAACAATTGGGACCCCATCAAGATTAAAAGCTTCTGCACAGCAAAAAAAAAAAAAAAAAAAAAAAAACCCAAAACAAAAACAAAAACAAAAAAACACATCACCCAAACTAAAAGGTAGCCCATGGAATAGGAGAAGATATTTGCAAACAATGCATCTGAAAAAGCATTAGTATTCAAAATCTATGAAGAATTCAGCAAACTCAACACTCTAAAAACAAATAATCCAGGTAAGAAATGGAAAGATGATATGAATAGACATTTTTCCAAAGACTAACAGACACATGAAACGATGCTAACATTACTCTATTTCAGGGAAATACCAATCAAAGTCACCATGAGATACCATCCCACACCTGTCAGAATGGCTAAAATTAACAACATAAGAAACAACAGATATTGGTGAGGATGAAGAGAAAGAGAAAGATGCAGAGAAAGAGGAATACTCTTACACTGTGGTGGGAATGAGAATTGGTTCAACCACTGTGGAAAACAGTATGGATATTGCTCAGAAAATTAACAATAAGAATACCTATGAACCAGCAATTGTACTTCTAGATATCTACCCAAAGGTTACAAAAATACTGATTTGAAGAGACATGCATCCCAATGTTTATAGCAGCATTATCAACAATAGCCAAATTATGGAAAGGGCCCAAATGTCCATCAACTGATGAATGGATAAAGAAGATGTGGTATAATATACATATATATACATATATGTGTGCGTGTGTGTGATGGAATATTACTCAGTCATCAAAAAACTGAAATCTCGCTATTTGCAATGACACGAATGGAGCTAGAGTGTGTTACACTAAGTGAAATCAGTTACAGAAGACAAATACCATATGATTTCACTCATATGTGGAATGTAAGAAACAAACAGATGAACATATGTGAAGTGGGGGGCGGGGAGAGAAGAGAAGGAATCAAACCACAAGACACTCTTTACTTAAAAAAAAAAAAAACAGCTTAGGGTTGATGGAAAGGAGGTTGGTGAGGGATGGGCTGAATGGGTGATAGCTATCAAGGAGGGCACTTGTGATGAGCACTAGGTTTTATATAAAATTGAGGAATCCTAAATCTACTCCTGAAACCAATATTATGCTATGTGTTAACTGGAATTTAAATAAAAACATTTTTTGAAGTTACTTTATTTATTTTGAGAGATATAGACACAGTGAGAATGGGGGAAAGGCAGAGAAATAGGAGAGAGAGAATCCTAAGCAGGTTCCGTGCTGCTAGCACAGAACCCAATGTGGGACTCAACACATGAAACAGTGAGATAATGACCTAAGTTAAAACCAAGAATCAGATGCATAACTGACTGAGTGATCCAGGCACCCCCTAAATAAAAACTTAACAAAAATAAATAGTCTGTTTTCCCATTAAATTTCATGCCATTATATAGGACTTATCCATAGTAATGCAGGGAAATAATTGATGTTACAAATACAAGTATGCTCCCTAAGAGCAATTCCCCCACATGTGTCTCTGCATCCACAGATTCTAGGCATTATCTAGTATCTAATAACATAGTTAAGAAAATAACTTTTCATAAATCTCCTGCTATAGTCTAACTATTTGTAATTAAAATAGTTCAAAATATATCTGCTATAGTTTTAGGAAATTTTCCTCACCCAAATCTTGAAACTACTTTTGCACTGAAATATTTTTGAAATGTTTAATTTTTATTATCTCTGCCCGTTACCTGTGGCTAAAAATATATTTTTTCCTCACCATTCTAAATTTTATAAAGGCACATAAATCTAGTAAAAGCTATCTGATCTAATACTTATTTATTGTAGATCTCCATAAAGTTGTTCATCTACTCATTTATATAATATAATGATTAATATTCATAATGCTAACTTCTAGTAATCCAAGAGAGGTTTAAATTGTGCTTATCACAGTCTTCATGATAATAATAGTAAGAGTTGTTATATGTGGTTCATATCCTAGACTTTTATTCCATTTCATCTCATTTTCATCCTAAGTCTAAGATATAGGCGTTAGTATCCCCGTTTTATGAACTAAGGACCTCCAATAGCGCACAGCAGAAGTGGCGAGATCAAAAGTGAAACCCAGCTTTGTCTCATTACCAAGTCTAGGCTCCTAACAACCACTTACTGTCCACAGGGATCAGAACCAGATAGACTGAAGTTCTTAGAGTCTCTCTGGGAATCTGTGTCCAGGATGTAGGTTTCAGCTTTTTAGGATTCAGAAAAATGCTGACTTAGTCAGCTCTCTTAGGGATAGGGATGATTTAATAATACTCACAAGAGACTTCTTTACAGACCAGAATGACAATTTATTATTTTATGCTGAGAAATATTACTGTCAAACTGGCATCAATACTCATGTTTGGTTGGTTGTACATTTTTTTGTGACAAATTCTATGTTAAGCTCTAAAGTCTGAATCCTTTTAGAACTGTCTCTGTTAACTTGAGAAACTGGCACAGAGATAGATTGTTTTGTAAGTGCTTTTTTTCTGAATGATGCTGATAACTGATATCTCCTAGGACATATTTTTCCTAGCTAGGATAATTTTACGTTTCTCAGATAATTGTAGAGAACATTCACCTTCTAATCTGCTTTCATTCCAAAATTCAAATTGAAAAAGAGATTTGCTCCCCATAATAAAATGATTGTCATTCAGTCTTAAAGGTTTAAAAACAATGTCCTCAGATCTCAGAAAACAGCTCTACCCTATAGGGCCACAGAACCATTAACTAAACTCATAGGACTTATATATGCATTCATAACATCATTCCATACAGTATTCTAAAATATGATTTCAACACCTACAGGAACAACATATCTTTAACATGTACAAATTAGTGCATTATTTCCCCCTAGATAGAATAACAAAAACAAATCAAGATCATAAAGTTGCTAGATGAACACATAATAAGAATAAAAGATTTTAGTGAGATGTATTAAATGCGTGATAGCACCAGAATAAAGCAGTCTCATTTGTCCTATACACTTAGAACAATCTTGACAACGGGACTAAAGTTTGGAATACTCTCAACACCCAGAGTAGGACACCGTCATAACTTGTTTATTGATCTCCTTTTGCCTTTCTCTTTGTCAGACAACCCTCCTTCCACTTTTTATTTTTTCATTCCTTTAGACTTTTCCTATTTCTTATTTCCAACTGGAACATTTTATCTGGTCATTTAAATTTTTCACAACTCTTTTCTGGCTCACTTTGTGATGATTTCAAGTTGATTTCTCAGAATGTCATATATTACTTTTATTTCCAGTTCCCTCTGATACAGTCTCCGTGTGCTGATATATAGAGGCACTATTGCCTAGCATTTAGGTACACAGACGCTCCATCAGACTGTCTGGTTTCAAATCCTTATTACATCATTTATTACGTGACCTCAGGGTGTTGATCTTTCAGTACTTCTGTTTCCTCATCCATAAGATGGGGGCAATATATTGTAGCAGCAAGAAATGGATGGCTCAGTTGAGAGATATTAACAAAGAGATTATTTATAGAGGTGTATTTAGGGTTAAAAGAAAAAGAATAAAGGACGATGATGAGACCCACAGGCACACACAAACTATAGAGCAAAGGTGTTAACCATAACTATGATTGAAAGAATAAGGGAGACAATGTGTTGGAGACCACTGAGAACAGAACTGTAAATTTGGGCCACATAGTTGAAGCTCATTTCAGGGAGGGTGCATCTGTATTCTAGACACAACAGCTAAGCAGGAATGGAGTTTGGAAAAAAATAGCCTCACTGCTCTATTTTCTGTCACCAAGCTCCTGCCCTTGCCTCCCCTTGGCTAAACAGGACATAGACCTGGTGAAGGGGAGAGCACAATGTATCTTGTATCCATAGCAATTTAAAAGATTTGTCTTTGGAGTAAATGGGTTAATGTATGTGAAATCATACATACACTCGTTAGCTGAGTAGAGAAAAAATCAGAATGCTTGTGTGGGTGAGGCTGCTATGCACAACTTTATAGCAAATGAGGGAAATTATGTAAGTGGAAATATCAAATCTGAACAGCTCTTCAACTATGGGGTTGCTCTTCAATCACCAGGCATGTCTCCAGTATCCACTCACTACAATCCTCATATTGTCTCCTGGTGTGGTACACTTTACATGGAATGGTGTGAATTTCTTCCTGAGCATCCTACTACTTCCATAGTAATAACTCATCATGATTTTTGTTTTAACAAAGGACAATTTAGTGGCTTGTGAAAGAGAGAATAAGAACTAAAAACCCAGCACACATAGTCCATACACTCCCCCCACCCCACTCCCTCCCAAAAATAGTCCAAAGTGAGCAGGCCAAATCAATGGAGGTCTCTACTCCCTCAGGTCATTTAGGCTCTTGGGTTCCATCATTTTCTCTGTCATCTCCTGAGGCATTTATCTTCAGGCTAAAACTGTAACCTAGGCTCCTCCATGCATTAGCTTCTGAGAAGGAAAAAGCATGGGAGGGGTGTTTCCACTGTTGTGAAATGCTTGTATGTCACTGATACCCACCACTTCAGTTCATATTCCATCACTCGAAACTTTACAGTTAGTCCTATTGTTACACCTAATTACAAGGAAGGCTAGAAACAACAGGGTAGCTGAGGAAGCATATGCCTAATTATTTTTAAAACTTATTGTTTAGGGAATGAGTGAATAAATGCACTTTGACAGACACAGCCCTGAAATTACTTTACTTGCTTGCTGTTATTGGATAGAACAGTAATGCCGTCTGATATCTAAGTGTACATATGTCAGTTTACTTAAGGAATGCATTTTATCAATTTCTTGGCTATATATTATTTGGTTAAAGGTAACTAAACTAAATGGGCTATAAAGGAGAGTACTATGAAAGTATACGGAAAGGCATATTGAATATATGCATAAAGATTTCATAGACCATTCCCCAAATACAACCCCCCTCTCCCTTTCTCTTGGCAACAGTGTGCTTTCTCCTCCCCTTGTTCTGAATATCATATTTATTCTTTTTTTCCCTTAAGATTGGAATGTCTAATGGAAAGGCTCACTTTAATCAATTTTCCAACTCATCTATCACTCGTGTCAGAGGCTAGCACCGTGTGGTCCACTACCCACTCATTAGTGGTCATGGGAAAAACATTTTATGAGATAATGAAAGATGAGAGTTAGCCCAATGACATAAATTAGACATAAATTATCTTCTGATAAATCAATCTAATTTATTATTGTATACCTACTAGCATCACATTTCTAAGTGTTAGAAATTATGAATAACTTAGAGGAAAAAGGCATGGACATATCTGGTAAGAGTTAAATGAAAGGACTCAAATCCGTGCTATTAATTTAGAGGATAGAGACACCATTGTGGGTTTCTATGAACTTTGATGGCTTTGTGCAGAAAAGCATGGTACAGAATATTTTTGCAGTTGAGTTGAGATTTGAACAGATATAGAAAGGAGAAAACACTCAAAAGGCAGGAAATAAAACATGTAGAACACATAGATGAATTGATTCTTATGCACAGAAAACCCAGATCCTGTTATATCAAAAAACATTTCATATGGGTAAATAGTGAGTGAGTGATAGAAACATTGTCTGGACATTAAATACATCTAACCTTGTAGGATTCTGATGCTTTCAGAGCTAGTTTAAATATTATCTTCTTTAATTCTTTATACAGCCCTTGTAGTCTGTTCCATATCACTCTTATTTTTCATGTGATGAAAGAACAGTTCAGGGAGATTAAAGTTAACTACCCAATGTCAAACAGCTAGTGACAAAACCAGAATTTGAGTTCCATTATTTTGATTCATTTCAATGAACCACAGAATTTACCAAATATCAAAAATTCTATGGATCTTGCCTGACTTGGATTTATTCAATCCAGTATGTCTACAAGTTCCAGAAAATCTAATTTGGAGGGGTGTACTACGTTTCAAATAGCTTCATGTTACACTTTGGCTATGTGGGCAACAAACCATTTCATGACAGACATTTGTCAAAAATATTCAAAGAGGGGGCACCAGGGTGGCTCAGTGGGTTAAGTGTCTGACTTGGGCTCAGGTCATGATCTTATGGTTTGTAGGTTGAGCCCCATGTCAGGCTCTGTCCTGACAGCTCAGAAACTAGAGCCTGCTTCAGATTCTGTGTTTCCTTCTCTCTGCCCCTCCCCTTGCTCATGCTCCGTGTCTTAAAAAAGAAAAAAAAGAAAAGAAAGAAATTTAAAAATATTCAAAGAGATTAGATTTAAAGCTACATGCATATTTATGAAATCACTGACCTACAAATGAATGAAGCAGTTTTCCATTTTTAATTATTATTTATTGTCTTGAATTTTCTATAACAGTGTTGAATTTCCTTTGGTAAGAATTTTAAGTAAAAATGAATCTCCCCTTTTGAAGGCTCCACACACTCCAGTGAGGAATAATAATAATAAATTTTGAAATCTACAAAATTTAAATTTTTACCAGAGTTTAGAAAGAGTAGAAAGCATTATGTAAATAGATTCAACATTTTAAAAACAGTATATTTATTTAATGCATCTGCTTCTCTTCTGTGCAGGTTGTTTTTCATATTGGAACAATAATGGTATCTGAGAAATAAAATGTTTTAAAAAATTAAAAGGAAATCCATATTTATAAGAGCATTAAAATGAACTGTGCCCTAACCCTGCTTTTAATGGTTTATTAATAAACACTTCATAGAGCAGATACAACAAAGCATGAAATTCTCTTCCTCTGTGTTTATTATTTTTATACTTTAACATATATTAGGCATACATAAGTGTGTGGAGGGCAATATAAAATGAATAAAAGCTAAAGTGATGATTAGGTCATATTCTGGTGCTGAAATCACAGCAGGTGCTCCGTAATAAGTGTAAGTTGGCTTCTGAATTTTTTTTCTTTTTGCTAATGGTTAAAGAGATCAGTAACCTTTGAGCACAATTGGAGAAGAAAACTATTTTTATTATGGAGAAAATCCTATATTATGATCAAAGACTTTATTTCATAACCCTCCTCATTCTTGTGCATTAACATTATGAGACTCTAAATTCACATCTTCAAGTTGCTTCATAAGATTTTTGATTCTGGTTCATTTCCTAATTTAACCAGACCCAGCTGGTTCACATGAAAGGTACAGAGCTTCTTCAGTGGGACACAACGTACAATCACATTCTTTTGACACAATTTGATTTCGCATTTGCGAGGAGGTGGTAGAACCATCACTGTAATTAACCACTTGCCAACTCTGATCTATGTGTCTTTGGGCCTCTTATTTAAACTCCACCTTCAGTTTTTTCCTGGCTTCATGGTACATGTAACATTTGATTTATTTTCACTATGTTCCCTATCTTTCATTTCTATTAATTTCATGTAAATGCAATCATATACTACTCATGTCTCTTTTTTTGGCTTCTTTGGCCGAAAGAAATCTGTTTTTAAACTCATCCATTGTTTTGCATTATCAGTAGTTTCTTCCTTTTTCTTGCTAAATATTTGCCATTTTAAGAATAATCATCTGTAGATACAAATGTGGCTAGTTTTATGAGCTTAGTTCTCATGAACAAAGCTGCACTGAATATTTAGTTGTAAGTCTTTGAGAGGGTATAGGTTTTGCTTTCTTTTGAGTAGTTACCTAAGAATAGAATTTCTGGATCATGTGGTTTACATTTAAAATTTTAAGAAGCTTCTAATTGCTTTTCCTAAGTGATCCTATCATCACACATTACCATCAGTAATTGTTGATTCTAGATGCTATATAGTCCATTCATAAATATTATAGCTGCTATATATCCCAACACTTGGTATTGTTCAATATTTGTATTAAGTGATATCTTGTGGATTAAATTTATCCATTCCTAATGATTAATGATGTTATGCATCTTTTCAGGTGTTTACTGTACATGTGAATATCTTAATCTGTGAAATTTTTGCCAAAATCATTTATCTTGTTTTAGATTATTTGTGTTATTGAGTTCTAAGAGTTATTTATACATTCAGAAAAAAGTCCTTTGTGGATTCCATTTTTTAGTTCTATCATTTGAGGAAAAGAGGACTGTGGTTTATAAGACATGCATATGGCCAATAGGTACATGAAAACATCAACATTACTAATCATCAGAGAAGTCAAATCAAGTGATTCATGTACATCAAAACCACAATGTAATGTGTCACCTCACATTACATTAGAATGGCTATTATCATACAGACACGAAATGCTAAGCACTGGTGAGGATGTGGAGGAAAGGGAACCCTTGCACACTGTTGATGACAATATAAATTGGTAGAGTTACCAACAGTGTGGAGCTTCTTCAAAAGAGTGAAAATACAACCCTATAATCCAGCTATTCCATTTCTGGGTATTTATCTGGAGAAAATAAAAACAGAAACTTAAAGAGCTATATGCACCTCCATGTTCATTGCAGCTGTATTTAAAATATCCAAGACACAGAAATAACCTAAGGATCCATGGATAGATGAATGGATCACAAAAACATGGTGTACACACACACATATACACACAACGCAGTGGATTATTCAGGCATAGAAAGAAGGAAAATATTGCCATTTTTTGACAACAAGAATAGACTTTAAGCGTATTAAGCTAAGTGAATCAGAGGAGAAAACAGCAAACGCTGTATAATCTCACTTATGTGTGGAATTAAAAATGATACGACAAACTCAGATATAGAAAACAGACTGGTGGTAGGCAGAGACAGGGAGATGGGGAGCAGAGGTAGGTGATGGGGTGAATACAACTGATAAATTTCCAATTGTATGAAGGGTTCTGGAGATTTAACGTACTGCATGGTGACTGCGGTTAATAATATTGTGTATATACCTCCACTTTGCTAAAATAGTAGATCTTAAAAATTCTCACAGTAAAAGAAATCCTAATGATGTGCAATGAAGGATACTAACAAGACTTGTTGAAGTGATCTTTTTCCAATGAACACATATATCAAATCATTATGTTGTATACCTGAAATTATTAATGTTATATATCATTTGTATCTCAATTTACATAAAGAATAAGGCTTCAACTTGACTGAAATTCAATTTATCAGTTTTCTTTTATAAACTATATTTGTTCTACCTTAAGCCTTTGCCTCCCTAGTTGCAAATCATTTCCATAGGCTTTATTTTAGAAGTGTTATAGATTTTTGGATTTATATTTAATATTCTGATTAATGCCTATCATGAGTTAACATTTGTATACCTTGTGAGATAAGGTTTGGGAATCATTTGTTTTTTGTAAGCTATCCTGTCCTTCCAACACCATTTGATAAAAAAATTTTTTCTACTAAATTTTTTGGACATCTTCTCAAAAAAAACCTTAATTTACTTTGCAAGTGTAGACCTACACTGGACTATACACTGGTTCCATTGATTTTTTAATTGATATTTAACTATTTTAAGAATTTAAGGTATACAATGTGTTGATTTGATATATTTATATTGCTATATGATTACCATTGTAATGTTAGCTTATACTTCTATATCACCTAGTTACCATTTTTTTTATAGAAACAATAAAGAACTAGTCTTTTAGTGACAATTGGTTATAATACAGCACTTAAATCAGAGAGAAGTAAAATTGTCATTACTTGCAGATGGTGTGATCTTATATGTAGTAAATTCTAAAGACTCAACCAAAACACTGTTCGAACTAGTCGACAAACTCAGTAAAATTTCAAGATGTAAAATAAACATACAGATATCAAGGGTCTATCTCTACTCTAAAATGTAGTATCAGAAAAAGAAATAAGCTATCCCATTCACAGTAGTGTCAAAAATATTAAAATACTTAGGACTGATTTCAACCAATGAAGTGAAAAATCTGTAGGATGAAAACAACAAGACACTTATGAAAGATAAAACCCAAACAAATGGAAAGATACCTTGTGTTCGTGGGTAAGATTTAATTTTGTTAAGATGTCCAAAGTACCTAAACCTATCACTAGATTTATGAATTTCCTAGCAAAATTCTAATGGCATTTTTCACAGAAATAGAAAAGCAATCCTAAAATTGGTATGGAACCACAAAAGACCCTGAATAACCAAAGCAATCCTGGGAAAGATTAACAAAGCTAGAGGCATGACACTTCTGATTTCAAACTATACTACAAAGCTAGAACAATTAAAATAGTTTGGTACTGGTATACTCAGTACCATTCTGTTTCTATATGAAACACAATAGAAATTCTTGAAAATGAATATACAATTCACCAACACTATTGAGATTCTGCAAAAGCAGTTCAAAACGTAATGATAAATGCCTATAGCCAAGGGGGTAGGGGGAGGAAGATCTCAAAAAAAATTACCTAACACTTCAAGGATTCAGGGGGGAAAAAAGCCCAAAGTTAACAGAAGGGAGGAAATACAGATCACAGAGGAAATAAAGATTTAAAAATAATAAGAGAAAAACACACTGAAATCGAGAGCTGACTTTTTTCTGAAAAGATAAACAATACTGTTAGCTAGACTAACAAAAAACACAAGAGTACTCAGATTATAATACAAAGATGAAACATTACAACTGATACCACACAAATGTGAAGGATCTCAAGAGACTACTATAAACAGTTACATGCCAACAAATTGTACAGCCTCAAGGTTACTATTTTCAGAATTCAGAGTTTTTGTTGTTGTTTTTATTGTTGTTACAATTATTTAGATGTCCAAGTATCTGTTCATTTTCCAAATTTTCTTCCGTTGCTAATTTCTAATTTAACTCCTTTTTTTGTTTGTTTTTAATCAGAGTACAAGTACTCTGTGTTTTTAATGCTATTGAATGCTTGTAAATACTTGCTTTATTGCCTACCATATGGTCTATCTTGGAGAATATTCATAGAAACAAAATAGAATTGCACTCATTGGTCTCCGAAGCCAAAGAGGTTTCTCTTAAAATCACAACTACAACTATTTTACTCTATAAACTATGAGTTTCTGTGAAGATTATTGAGACTATTACAGAATAGTGCCTGGGTGGCTCAGTTGGTTGACACTGACTTTGACTCAGATCATGTTTTCAATGTTCCTGAGTTCAAACCCTGCTTTGCACTTGCTGCTATGAGCTTTGGGCCCCTGTCTCCCTCCCTCACTGCCCCTCCCCTGCTCACACTCACTCTTTCAAAAATAAAAATAAAAGTTAAAAAAAAAAGAGAGAATACTATCCATATCAGCTCAGAGTTTAGTGCTATAACAGTTATAAATCAAATGAACACTGTTAGGGCATTGCTGTTTTAATGTCAGCACCATAGTAATTCTGTGAGCCTTAGTGTCAGAAGAATTTCATAGTTGAAAATATACTAGATTTTCTTATAAATTGAATTCTCAATGACATATATCACATCTAGGGTGCATAAATTTCAGGTGCTCAATGGGCTAAAACAGTTCCCAGGGAATAAAATTTTATCTCTGAACATCTGAAATAAAATGGCATTTTGTGTACATTTATCTATCTTTAATACAAAATGAAAATATGACCTGATTAATAGAAAATAAAAAGTTACTCTAACCCAGAAAAGTTAATATAATTAAGCATTATTATGTAGATTTAAGTCCTCAGTTTTGTAGTATTGCCTGTGTTCAAAATTCAATCTTCATCTCTAACAAGATGTTTGAGAGTAATTAACACCTTGTGTTCTTCTCAAATGGAAATTATAATAGCACCTATCACATCAGACTTCTAGAAGGGGAATATAGAGGTTTTCAACAGTGAAAACTCACCCCAAATACTTATTACCATTATTTTGTAATATCACACTATTATAATATACCCATCTACGTAACAAATATATATATATGTATATATATTTATATATTTATATATCATTTGTAGACTCAAAATCATAGAGTGAAATTATGGAAGAGAAATAATCATGTTCAAAGGGGGTTTTAGTCATTATGATATAATGTATGGAATCTGGCATCACAGCTAATTCCAGTGGCAATGTATCTGATTTTATTGCAACCATGACAAATTTAGAGAGTATTTCTCACTGGCCATCAACAGAGATAACAAGTTTTTGTGATTGAGCAGTTTAAATGTTGGAAAATGAGCAACTGAGAAACTAGCTGTGGCATTGCAAAATACAACTTCCTCTTGGTGTTGGTCTTATTTTAATATTGAATTGAGTCCAATCATTCATTTTACTTTGAATATAAATGGTGAATTTTAAAAAATAAGCAAGTGAAGCAAATGTTTATAGAAGCCATTCTAGGTTTGAATATGTAAAGCAGTGGTGTTGTTGTGATTGTTGTTGTTGAAGTTTATTTGAGAGGGAGAATGCAGGGGAGGAGCAGAGAGAGAGGGAGAGAATTCACCTGGGGCATGAACTCAAGAACAATGAGATCATAGGGGCGCCTGGGTGGCTCAGTTGGTTAAGCCTCCAGCTTCGGCTCAGGTCAGATCTCACGTTCGTGGGTTCGAGCCCCGCATCAGGCTCTGTGCTGACAGCTAGCTCAGAACCTGGAGCCTGCTTCCGGTTCTGTATCTCCCTCTCTCTGACCCACCCCCTTTCATGCTCGGTCTCTCTCTGTATCAAAAATAAATAAAAAACAAAACATTAAAAAAAAAAAAAAAGAACAATGAGATCATGACCTAAGCCAAAATCAAGAGTTGGACTCTTAGCCAACAGAGCTACACAGGGATCCCAGTACTTAGTTACTTGAAAGTGGTATTATCAGCACTATTTTGCTTGTCTCTAGCAATTTAGACTGTAGCAAGAATGCAGTAAGATGCCTTATGAAAAAATACATATAGCTCAAAAAATATCAAAGCATTCCAAGCATTTTTACTTCAGTCATACTAACTGTGGAGAATATATTAATTAAAAAAACTCTGAGTAAATATAAGTAATTGTACTGCAGGGTGACAGAGTCAAAATATAGAAGGATAAACATTGGCCCCAAAGATAACCATGTCCTAATCATTAGGACCTGTGACTGTTACATAATATGGCCAAAGAAATTTTGCAAATGTGATTCAAGATCTTGAAATTGGGAGTTCTCTGGATTATCCAGGTGGGTCCAATGTACTCTCAAAGGTCCTAACAATAAGCAGGCAGAAGGAGATATGGCACAGAAAAGACCATGTTACTACTTAACTAAGAGGCTATGTTTCTGGCTTCTAATATTAAGAGAAGAGGCCATGAGCTAAGGAACTTAAGCAATGCTGCTCTAAAAGATAAACAAAACAAAACAAAAACAAAGAAACAATCAAAAAAAAAAAAGCAAGGAAATAGACTCTCCTAAAGCCTTCAGAGGGAAGCAGACCCTACTAACACCTTGAATTTTATCCCCAATTGTACGTCATTTTAATTCATCAATTTTTTTTTTACTAACTTGTTATGGCTACCATATGAAACTAGAACACAAGGGTAGACCATATATTTTCAAATCCCTATTCTAGTGCCCTTTTAACAAGCTGTATTTTAACAGGCTATTTCTATTCCACTATCAGACAAGTAGAAAGAAATATTGGCTATCTGAAAAATTTTGGCAGAACTATTGGTTCAGTGAACCCTCACAATCACAGGAAAGTGGCAGAACATTATGGAAAGCCAATTTGGAAACAAAAATCTGTCTGCAAGCTCAGAATTTATTTATTTATTATTATTATGGAATAACCATGCTTCCTTGGTTGGCTTCTGAAATATTTGTAAAATAAGGATCACACCTACAACAAAAGGTTATTCTCAGAATTAACTATGTGTAAGATGTTCTGCATATGTTAGACTTTAGACTTTCTATCAACTCCAGCTATAAAGTATATGGGAAATTTGTTAGTGATATGCCCATTTAATGATTGAGAAACTGGGAACTCAGAGACTAATGGCTACATGGATAATGCATAAGAGAGATGGGGCTGGAACCAGGTCTCCTAAAGAGAATTTCATAATGTCATCTGCCACTAACTTATGAGCTCAACTTTAAACTAAATAAAATTACTAAGAAAGGGATTGCTCCTCACAGATAAAACACAAACAATAAAAGGGGTGTCTCAGTGTCTCAGTTGGTTGAGCATTCAACTCTTGATTTTGGCTCAGGACTTCATCTCACAGTTTGTGAGTTCAAGTCCCACAATGAGCTCTGTGCTGATAGTGTGGAGCCTGCTTGGGATTCTGTCTTTCTCTCTCTGCCCCTACCACTCTCCCCTCTCTCCCTCCTTCCCTCAAAATAAATTTTTAAAGAGTAGCAATTGTTTATTTTTAAAAAACCTAAAACATGAATCAACATTTACTTTATGAATTTCTTATTCCAAGTAAAGTCTAAAACAATTAAATTTGTTATTTTTAAAAGACTCTTTTTGTTAAGGAGAATAGATCAGTGAAAAAACCACACACTATATCTTAATTCAAGTTGGAATCCACAAAGAGAAGAGATACAGAAAGGACAGTGTTTATCCTGATCTCTTTTGTTTTCTTTTCAACTCTAATGGTAGAGTGCCTACACTGCTTCACGACGTGAAATATTTAGGTTCTCCAATGTAAAGTCTACTTATTTGAAATTATTTCAGTTACTCCCTGTTAAAGTGTTATATTAGCCAAAAGGTGAGGGGTTTATCAATTTTAAGGGAATGATAGTTTTTGATCTTGCTTTTGTGAAAGTTGTTTAGTTTCACTTTATGAAGATCTGCTTTTATTTTCTATAAGGTTGGGCTCAAGTTAGTGATAGTATGAAATAGTATGAAATGAATTGATGAAATTATGTGCCATACTAGTCCATCTCTTCTTGCATGCCACAAATATCTAAAACAGCAATTTCTTCTGAAAAGCCTTTTAATAACTGATCTTTATCATGTAAAATCATATACCCATGCATATCCCATAAGGCTCCAAGTGAAGGAAAGAAAAGGTTATTAGCAGGAAGTGGTCAGCAGAGTTCAGGTTGCTTCAAAATAGGTTGGTCAACGTCAGTTATCAGGGAAGGGAAGAATTATTCTCATGATTTATCAGCCATTTATGGGTATTTATAATTTTATCAACAGGGAAGGAAAAGAGTTAGTGGCTCAAGACATATGCATGGGTACATGGAAAGTTTCTAGGGAGACATAGACCACGAATAATAGGAAAAAATAAAGGAAAAATAGGCAAATGAGACTATGTCAAGATTAAGAACTTCTATGCATCAAAGTACACAACCAACATAGTGAGAAGGCAACCTACGGGTGAAAATTTGCAAATCATATATCTTATAAGGGATTAATGTCCAGAATATATAAAGAACTCCCAGAATATATGAAGAACTCCTAGAATTCAACAACAAAACATGACTGAGAAATAGGCAAAGGACTTGAATTTCTCTAAAAGACATATAGAAATGGTTCAACACATGAAAAGACGGTCAACATCACTCATCAAATCCCAATTACAATAAGGTACCATCTCACACCATTCACAATGGCTGCCTTTAGAATATAAACCAAAATACAGACAATATTGATAAAGATGTGGAGAACTTGGAACTCTTTTGCACTGTTGGTGGACATGTAAAATAGGACAGCTTCTGTGGAAAGCATTACAATGCTTCTTTAAAAAGAAACAGAATTACGGTATGATCCTGCAACTCCATTTCTGAGTACATACTTTAAAATTTTTAAAGCAGGGGCTCAGAAGACATTTGTATACCCATGTCCACTGCAGCCTGATTAATGGTCACCAGTAGTGGAAGAAACCCAAGAATCCATTTATGGATAAAAGGATGAATAAAATATGATTTATACATAAAATGGAGTATCACTCAGCATTAAAAAAAGAAATTTTCATAGAGCTACAACATGGATGAATCTTGAGGGTATTAGGCTAACTGAAATAAGCCAGTAACAAAGATCCAAAGACTATTTGACCTTTGATATAATGTACCTACAGTAGTTAAATTCATAGAAATAAAAAGTAGAATGGTTGTTGCCTGAGTCTGGGGCGATAAAGGAAAAGAGCAGCAGTTGTTTGATGGGTCTAGAGCTTTAGTTGTGCAAGATGAAGAGTTCTTTGAATCTGGTTCCACAGCCTCATGAATATACTTACCATTACCACATTGAACACTCAAAATGATTAAGATGGTAAAGTTTATGCGTATTTTAGCACACTTTGAACTTTGAAGACAGGAACTTGCCAGGGCTAGCGTGCAAGTTCTCAGACCTCCCTTGCCTCTCACAGTGATAACACACAGGGTATTTAACTCTGCCTCAGTTTTCTCATATTTAAAATAGTAGCACCTTGTTGAGAAGATTAACAAGTTTGCACATGGAACACCCATAGGACAACTTCTGGACCACAATAGCACTATCAGATTGTTGACAGTTACTATTACTATTCAGATAGAATTACTTTCAGCAGGATAGCTGGAAGGGAAAACTGCCTGTTGTTGCAAGTAGATCTAAAACCATTAAAAGCCAAAGCATCATCCCGACAGTATGGGAAAGTTGCATCTTGAACTAGTTCTATCAATTTATCATGAGCTTTATAAAATCCCTCCCCTGCAATAGTCAGCTGCCTCAGCTTTCCAAATACTTGCCAAAATATGCTTAACAATACATCATTTCAACCTCCAAATTCACATTTCAACAGTTCACTCTTCTAAAGGACTTGACAATGCAATTTATTTCTATTTAATTCACTCTGGATAGGAAAATCTGTGAGTCTGTTTTCTAAGTCAGTTTGACTTCTCCAGGGGAAGAAATGATAGTACCAATAATCTTTTCAGAGAAGTCAAGCTTGGGAAAATACTACTTGCTATCAGAGAAAGTCAGTACAGAATAATTGGTTACAGAGCCATGAGATTGCCCAAAGAAAAGTCCATGGATAACATTATTCGCTTTGGTGGGAATAAATTATAGGGGGATACCTCTGCAGGTATTAACATGGTCAATAGTTCTTAAAATGTTGAAAATTGTCACTGTAAGTAAACTAGAGATGTAACAGGTAACAAATAGCTTTGTACTATTTGTATCACTTTAGAAAAAAGCCATATTAATCTATTCTAATCTCTTTTGCATTTACAAATAGTAATCTTAAAAATAACACAGGACCTCACATATTTCAGAAGCTTTAAGACTAGTGCTTTTTTGACTAGCGAGATTTAACATACATTTTCCCCTCATTTTCTTACAATATTACAAAAATGAACCACTCATTGCAATTTTAAAGGAGTTGATTTTTGAAAAACAACCATTTACTTTTACCCACCCCATAAAGTTAAACATCCTCTTTCATTAAATGTTTTTATGAGTCCATAATGAGGACTGAATTGGAGTGTTTCATTTCTTTTATTTCCTGTGTTTACCCTTTGACAAAGGTGTTAATGAGCAACAAATTGAGACTAAAAACAAGCCTCAGGAGGGAGGAAGCAAGAATCAAACTGGCTTGGAAAATTTATCAAGTCATCTGTCCCTAAGAAGAGATGTTTGTTTCAACATCAATTAGCTAATTTTTTGTTCCATAAGGAATTATATAAAGAGCAGATTAAGTGGTCAGATTCATATTTTTTTAGAATAATCTTAGAGGATTGCCATCACTGATGTTATCTCTCATGAGAAAACAAGTCCTAGTGTGGCACGAACAGTGCTATGGTTTCACCCAGACAGTTTGTAAGTAGAGGGCTATATTGGCTTCTTTTTTTTAAATAGCTTTTTGTCAAATTGGTTTCCATACAACACCCAGTGCTCTTCCCCACAAGTGCCCTCCTCCTTCACCACCACCTCTTCCCCCCTTTTCCCTTCCCCCTCAGTTTTCAGTATTCAGTTGTCTCTCAGGTTTTGCATCCCTCTCTCTCCTCAGCTCTTCCCCTCTTCCCCTTTCCCTGGTCCTCCATTAGGTTTCTCCTGTTCTCCTGTTAGGCCTATGAATGCAAACATATGGTATCTGTCCTTCTCTGCCTGACTTGTTTCGCTTAGCATGACACCTTCAAGGTCCATCCACTTTGCTACAAATGGCCATATTTTATTCTTTCTCATTGCCATGTAGTACTCCATTGTATATATATATACCACATCTTCTTGATCCACTCATCAGGTGATGGACATTTAGGCTTTTTCCATGTTTTGGCTATTGTTGACAGTGCTGCTATGAACATTGGGGTACATGTGCTCCTATGCATCAGCACTTCTCTATTCCTTGGGTAAATTCCTAACAGTGCTATTGCTTGGTCATAAGGTGGTTCTATGGATAGTTTTTTGAGGAACCTCCACAGTTTTCCAGAGCAACAGCATATTGGCTTTTAATGTATGGAAAAAAGTACCATACAGGTTTGGGCTATTCTCTTTTTGCTGTATTACATTTGGAATATATGATCAAGATGAAGTTGTTTAAAAACTGAGCCTGGGTCATCTCTAGGAAAATCAGCATGACGTTCTAGTTAGGGTTTTTCCCTCTCTTTCCTAAGTTCCCTCCCACATTTTATACATTGCATAAAATCCTTTTCTAGGAATTTATAATCCTTGTGTTTTAATTCTACTGCCCCCTTCTTCCTGTAGCCTTTCCCAATAGCATCTCTTACTAATCATATAAATCTTAAGATAACGTTTTAAGTTTTCTAGTGTTTTTTTAATCATTGTCTTTCTAATTGTAATAGAAAACATCCATCTGCATTAAAATGTTTACAGTCATAAATGTCCACGTAACAACATTTTTGGACTGGTGCTATTGTGGCCCGAATCATGTTCCCTGATCCTTTAAATTTAGATGTTGAAGTCCTAAATCACCAATAACTAAAAATGTGGTTATATTTGCAAATTAAATAGAGTCTTGACATAAGGTCATTAGGATGGACCCTAATCCAATCTACCTGGTGTCCTTTAAGAAGAGGAAGACAACAGAGGACAAGGGGGAGAAGACAGTCGTCCATAAGTTAAGGATAGAAGCTTGGAAGTGAGCCTCTACTCATAGCTCTCAGAAGAGATCTGACACTTAGATCTTGTTTCCAGCCTCTAGTTCTGTTGTCTGAGCTGCCTCGTCTATGGTGCATTATTATGTCAACCCTAGGAAACAAATAAAAGTGGTTATTTCAATATGCCTAAAAAGTACATCACAAAGTGCACTGCCTAGTAGGTCTATAAGTATAGCCAATTCTTCACCGAGGCAGGCTTTGCAATATCCTATTCTTGGGTATGTCAAATACCATGAAATAGAACACAATATATACATGTTTATGTATGTGTACAATATAAACATATATATGTATTATACAATATATAAAACTGAATAACACCACGGAGGATACAAAGTTCCTGCTCTCAGGAAATGTAAACCAGAATGAAGATAAACATACAAATTATTCATTTATTCCTAAATATGTGCAATTTTAGAACATTGATGCCAATAGATTTATTGCCAGACAGATCAAAACTATCTTAGAAGTGCTGTCAGGGTAAAAGGATTAGGGAAAAATCTTAATTCCATCTGGATATACTATGATATGATTTCTAAAAGGGCTGGCTTATTTAACCTTATAAATAATTTTCCACTTTCTAAAGCTGAGTGGAAGGGTGTAATAAGTAAGAATGTCCTGTGATAAATTGTAGATGTTGGATTAAACAGATCATATTTAACAAAATAGGAATAGTGTTATGAGAAACAATGGATAAAGGAATGAAAATAAATATCCATTTAAAATAATAAAATTAAACTCCTTAGGAATAAGAAAGAATATTAAAAATATGAATGACATCAGGAAGAGTGAAATGTACTACTAACCAGTAACTTTTTTATATATAATGTTTTTTAAAATATCAATTGTTTATACAAGCAGCTTTCTTTCACCCATTTAATAAAACCCAAGTAAAAATCATCTACTCGGTTTGCAATGCAGTATCAAAGGCAGTTGAATACACCAAGATTAAAAGTTTCTTGTATAGAAATTCCAATTCTTCCATTTGATGATATAAGAATGTTTAGAGATAAAATTACCATGTTCAAGTAATAGTAATTTTGTTTGTAGGAATTTTTTGTTATGACTATCATTGAGCATGAACTATCATTGTAGCTTCAGTAACTTCAATTATCTTTGATTTATATTCATTCCAAAATTCACTTAACAGGGATGCACTTAGTTTTGGTAGAGGCTTTTTACCCCTTCTCCATTTCCGGATCTCCTGAGACCTTGATAGAGAAGGAATATTTCAGTTAAAGCAAGGCAATAACCAAGTCTAATTTGGTCACCTTATGTTTGACAAAATTATATTAAGTGATGTCAGTTAGGACCTATTCAAATTTGTCAATTAATGAATCTTCAAATATTTAGATTCATCTTTTCATAAACAAACCTTAAAAAATAGTGCAGAGCATCAATGTCAAGAGAAGAAAAAAATTAAGTGATTTTGGAATGGAACAAGAATAGAGACATTTTTGGGACAAGCTACTAAATTGGAATATAGAAGACAGTTTTTATTTAAAGAAAGGTATCAATATGAACTTCCTGAATTTGATCACTGTAAATGGGTCATGTATTCACTTTTGTATAAAAAGGAGATGTATACAATACACACTCAAACACAAAGCACAGTGGGGAGGAAGGTTGTACAATGTTAGAAATTGATATGTTTTAGTACAGTTTATCTAGGAGTTCTCTATTATTCTGATGGAATTTCTCAAAGTTTAGATTCATTTAAAAAATGAAAGCACCTCATCTATAGCCTTTTTTAACTCATCACACCTATTTTCAAACTGGAGGCAGCCACCTCAAGGATTGACGAGGCAGAGCGAAGAATAGGTGAGTTAGAAGATACAGTTATAGCAAAAGAGGAAGCTGAAAAAAAGAGAGAGAAATTAATCCAGGAGCAGGAAAGGAGAATTCGAGACCTGAGTGATACAATCAAGCGGAACAACATCCGGCTCATAGGAATTCCAGAAGAGGAAGA